>NC_081182.1:209612755-209776307 GCF_029867415.1 Vicia villosa | reverse complement strand
TGTGCTTTGGCCTGGGCTGCCAAGCGTCTCCGCCAGTACATGATTCGACATACTACTTGTTTGATCTCTCATATGGATCCAATCAAGTACATCTTTGAGAAGCCTGCCTTAACCGGGAGAATTGCCCGTTGGTAGATGTTGTTATCAGAATACGACATTGAGTATCACGCACAGAAAGCCGTGAAAGGAAGCATTCTAGCTGAGCACCTGGCTCACCACCCACTCAATGGTCATGAATCAACCAGTTTCGACTTTCCGGACGAGGACGTCATGTACCTCAAGATGAAAGATTACGACGAGCCGCTACCAGACGAAGGACCTGAGATAGGATCCCAGTGGGGCTTAATCTTTGACGGAGCTGTCAATGCTTATGGACGAGGAATTGGGGCAATCATCGTTACACCTCAGGGTATCCATATTCCATTTACTGCCAGATTAACTTTCAAATGCACAAACAATAAGGCCGAATATGAAGCTTGCATCATGGGTCTCGAAGAAGCCATGGATCTAAGAATCAAACACTTGGATGTATACGTAGATTCTGCCTTGGTCATCAATCAAATCAAAGGAGAATGGGAAACACGCCAACCAGGGCTAATTCCTTACAAAGACTACGCGAGAAGATTATTACCATTCTTCGACAGGGTAGATTTTCATCACATTCCTCGTGAAGAAAATAACTTGGCTGATGCATTAGCCACACTCTCTTCCATGATTAGGATAAATCATTGGAATGACATTCCTCGGATCGATGTTATGCGCCTGGATAGGCCTGCTCATGTGTTCACAGTAGAAGCAATCATCGACGACAAACCATGGTATCACGACATCAAGAACTTTCTTCAAAAGCAATAGTACCCTCTTGGGGCATCAAAGAAAGATAGAAAGACTTTGAGAAAGTTAGCTTGTAGATTCTTCCTGAATGAAGATGTTCTGTACAAGAGAAACTTCGACATGGTTCTGCTCACATGCGTTGACAGAAAAGAAGCAGAAATACTCATGAGAGAAATACATGAAGGTTCCTTTGGTACTCACACCAATGGACACACCATGACAAGAAAAATACTGAGAGCAGGATATTATTGGCTGACGATGGAGTCAGATTGCTACCAGTACGCAAAGAGGTGTCACAAATGTCAGATCTACGCCGATAGAATTCATGTGCCACCATCTCTTCTCAACATACTCTCTTCCCCTTGGCCTTTCTCCATGTGGGGAATCGACATGATTGGAATGATCGAACCAAAAGCGTCCAACGGACATCGCTTCATCTTGGTAGCCATAGACTATTTCACCAAATGGGTTGAAGCAGCTTCATATGCAAACGTTACAAGACAAGTTGTCGTCAGGTTTATCAAGAATCACATCATCTGTCGCTACGGCGTTCCTAGCAAGATAATCACTGACAATGGGTCAAATTTGAATAACAAAATGATGAAGGAACTTTGTGAAGAATTCAAGATCGAACATCACAACTCATCTCCTTACAGACCAAAGATGAATGGAGCTGTAGAAGCAGCTAACAAAAACATCAAGAAAATCATTCAGAAGATGGTCATCACTTACAAAGATTGGCATGAAATGCTCCCGTATGCTCTTCATGGTTACCGTACATCAGTACGTACTTCGACTGGAGCAACTCCTTTCTCCCTTGTATATGGCATGGAGGCAGTCCTACCTATAGAGGTTGAGATTCCATCAATGAGAGTTTTGATGGAGGCAAAATTAACAGAAGCCGAGTGGTGTCAAAGCAGATTCGATGAATTGAACTTAATCGAAGATAAGAGCATGACAGCTTTATGCCACGGACAGCTATATCAACAAAGAATGAAGAAAGCTTTCGACAAAAAGGTTCGACCTCGCACAATCAAAGAAGGCGACCTTGTACTCAAAAAGATTCAATCTTTTCTCACAGATTCGAGAGGGAAGTGGACTCCCAATTATGACGGCCCCTACGTGGTCAAGAGAGCTTTCTCAGGAGGAGCCTTAATACTCACGACTATGGATGGAGAAGAATTCACCCGTCCTGTGAATGTCGACACAGTCAAGAAATACTTCGCCTAAATAATTAAAAGAACAGCTCGCTAAGTTGAAAACTCGCAAAGAGCGACTTAGGCAAAAAAGAGCGTCTCGGTGAATCGAAAACCCGAAAGGGCGATTCAGGCAAAAAATTAGAGACATAAAAAAATATATATATATTAATCAATCCCGGTAGACTTAAAACCCGAAAGGGGTAGTTTACGCAAAAGTTAGGGATATATGGCAAGTAACTGTGTTCAGGACAAACTTGATCATTCAAAATCCATAGCGGAGTATTCATCAGCAGTAGGTCATCTTCTACGAAGCACGAATACAGCGCAACTCGGAGTGGAAGGGAAAGATAACGGTCGTCACGTTTCATCGTAGCCCTTTTCCCGAAAATTACCAATTTCCAACTTTGTAAATACTCCATGGAATCAAGCATTTGGCTGATTACCATTCCATATATAGTAATTTGAGCCTTGTGCTTTTCCTTTGCAATCTAGTCTTATTCAGTTTCTTGGAATGCATTTTAAGTTTAAACAGTCAATTTCTTGAAACAAATGTTTTCATAAAATAAAAATGAATTTACTTGCAAAAATAAAGGTGAAATTTCTTTCTAAGGTTTACAAACAATAGGAAGAATGCAAATAGTTGCTCCGAGAACGGTTGAGACTCCGGGAACCAATATTTCCCCATGAGGTCGCTTTGCGAACATCTCCCGATGACGGATCTTTACTTCAATTCATATTACTTACTTCGGACAGCGGACAACTGATAACCAGATATTCCCAACAGAGTTCGAACTACAAGAAGAGGACATCTTCTGATCAACAAGAATTCAAGTCGTATCTTAGGATTTTACATCTGCGACAATTCTATTCACATTCACTTTACATTCTATCATTGTCATAATATTCATGCATACATTACATCATAATTGCATAGTCGCATCAGGCTTTGATCCTGTGAATGCCTAAGTCATTGAGGCATGAACTCGAGTTTCCCCTGCAAGTTCCGGAGAAACTTTTTCCTTCGAGACAACAGTTCATACACAAGGATCTCCCCAAGCGAGTCAACAAATGGTAGTCTCCATCAAAGAGATAGTTTGTTCACTTTTGGAATTCCTCAGCCGAGATTCTCCTGCAGAGCGACATTCAGCAGTCTTCTTCAGATAAGATAGTCTGCTTCACATTTTGGAATTCCCTAGAGGTTTGGTATTTCCCCAGCAGGGTCAAGAGGTGCCACTTCTTGTCAAAGAAAAATTCAGAATCTCCCAGCAGATCGACAAATGATTCTCCAGCAGAATCAGTGAATGGTAGTCTTCATCCAGAAGATAGTTCATGATCCCTAGCGGAGTCAACAAATGGTAGTCTTTCCCCAAGGAAAGACAGTTTGTCTGTTAAATACTCAAGAAATCGACAAATGGCAGTTTCTTCAAACAGTTTGTCTGTTTCAGGGATGTTTAGTTCCCCACAGAGTCGATAAATGGTAGTTTTCCCCTTAGGAAAACAGTTTGTTGATTCCCCAGGCACCAGTCGACGAATGGCAGTTTCCACCCCGAAAACAGTTCGTCCGCCTTCAAACAAAGTCATTAGCCCCTCAAAAGAGCACGGGCCCATATGACAATCTTTCAAAGATGCCAAGTCAAAAGGGAAGATGGTGAAGTTTCTTTATTACCATAAAATGGTATCTCATCTCCAAGTGCTGATGAGAAGTTTGATGAGGAAACAAACCTTTGAAGTTTCTTTATTACCATCAAATGGTATCTTACCTCCAAGTGCTGGTGAGAAGTTTGATGAGGAAACAAACCTTTGAAGTTTCTTTATTTACCGTCAAATGGTATCTCATCTCCAAGTGCTGATGAGAAGTTTGATGAGGAAACAACCTTTGAAGTTTCTTTATTACCATCAAATGGTATCTCATCTCCAAGTGCTGATGAGAAGTTTGATGAGGAAACAACCTTTGAAGTTTCTTTATTACCATCAAATGGTATCTCATCTCCAAGTGCTGATGAGAAGTTTGATGAGGAAACAACCTTTGAAGTTTCTTTATTACCGTCAAATGGTATCTCATCTCCAAGTGCTGATGAGAAGTTTGATGAGGAAACAACCTTTGAAGTTTCTTTATTACCATCAAATGGTATCTCATCTCCAAGTGCTGATGAGAAGTTTGATGAGGAAACAACCTTTGAAGTTTCTTTATTTACCGTCAAATGGTATCTTACCTCCAAGTGCTGGTAAGAAGTTTGATGAGGAAACAAACCTTTGAAGTTTCTTTATTACCGTCAAATGGTATCTTACCTCCAAGTGCTGGTAAGAAGTTTGATGAGGAAACAAACCTTTGGAAATTTTCTCTTTATCTGAGATATTGTCCAAACGCAACTGAGACCAGTTCCGAGATTTGGACATCCGGAACGAGAGGAGGTTGTTTACTTTTTTCTAAGTATCAACACTTAGTTAAAGAAGATGGATTGCGCATCCTACATTGCCATCCATTCTCCAGAATCCACATCAAGTATTTCTGCAGGAGTTTGTCTCCTCATCCCCCGCCAAGTGCGACAACGGGATCAAATCATGCAAAGATTTTATCATCTCAGGAGCGCCCAAAATTCGGGCATTCTTTGATATTTAAGTCTCTTTTACGCAGGAGAGATCGAGATATCAATCTCTCTCCCTCCAGATAAAAGAAACTTAAATAGGGGCATCTGTCATACCCTAATTTTTGACCCCCCCTGAGATGACATATCTTCAGGATTTTCATCAAATCAGAGTAAGTACCCAGAGCAGTCTGACATTCAATCAAGGGTGTTCAAAGACAGGAAAACTCAGGCAAAGGATCAATCAATAGGAAGATTAGTCTCTAATACAATCATAAGACTCAAAAGCTTCATTATTACACCTATGATTGATTAAGACACCCAGTCATCTAAGTACAGGATTACTCAGATCAACAGACTAGGGTTTGGAGCCTATCAAGGACTAAAATCAGGGATCACCTTTGGGAAACCATAAAAAGCCCTAAGAGACCATTCAAAGACATTAATCATCTTCAAATAACTCTTATGACAAGATCCACTGGACATTACACCTCAATTCAAAGTCTACACTCATCATTGTCCTCTGGTCGACAATTAGGGTTTTTGACCTAATTCATCAAGATAGTTGACTTTTAATCAGGGCATGGATCCAAAACTCAAGACATGATTCAAGAATCTCTACTACCTCAATATAATCCATTTACATCATTCATTTGAGGAAAAGATCTTGTTTCTACACAAAAGCCCAAAAATTCACTTTGTCAGGAAAAAGTCAACTGTGTGGGATCATCATTGACTTTTAAGGTTTTTGGTCAAAAAATGACTTTCAAAGATCAATATCATCAATATATGGATGTCAAAGTCATTTGACCAAAGAAATTCAAAGAAATTCATCAAGGAGCAAAAAGTCGGGAATTAGGGTTTTTGAGGGCATTATGGGAACTCAAAATTTCACCTACACAACTCAAAAAAATTCCAACATGAAAGTTGTAGATCTTGAAAAATAAAACAACATCTCACACAAGAACTTTTTTCAAAAGATCAACCATTTAAGGGTTTTGAAAATTTTGAAGTTTTAGGTCATAAACACTTAGAAAATTTTCTAAGTGTTTTAACCTAGTTTTCATCCAACTTTGGGCTCATTTTTCACAAATTTCCCAAATGATTCTGAAGAAGACATAAACTAATGATTTAAATTAGATGTTTAGGGCTTTCCAAATTGTGTTCAACCTTCTCCAAATTCAATTTGAGCTAAGAGTTATGCTTGTTCAAAGTTGGCCTCATGAAGTAAAATTATAGGTCATGCATCATTTTTGAACTTTGAAATTTTGTGCACATGACCTCAATTATGGATGCTACACGACCCATAACACATCTGAAAACATGCCATGCATTCATTTTCACCATGCCATGATAATTGAAGAAGATTCCTAAAACAAGAACATGTGATTATGTAATGATTACATTTGTGAATTTATGGCAAATTGATGAATCACCCAAGGAATCTTCTCACCAACCAATTAGAGCTCACTTTGCATCTGAATTGTCCCCTAAGATCAGATAGAATCAATGGATAGGGGAGGTGGCTCGAAAATGCAATGATCACACTTGGATATTCTTTGAAATTTCTTCATGGCTAAGAAACCAAACTTGCTTCACTAAGAAAGCTCACTCTCCCAATCAGTACTGAGTCCTTTGCCTATAAATAGGAGAGCATACTCCAGTAGAAAAACACACCAAAGCAACCATAATCCTTGCTTTCTCTTTCTCTTCTCATGTTCATTGGTTTTCAAAGTTCTTTGGCAAGAAGAATCGATTTCTTCAAACCAGAGCTTATCTTTGGAAAGTGAGCATTCTAACATCTCAAGGGAGTTCATTTGAGGTGATCCAAGCACCTGGATCACTTCTGTAAGTGGAGGAACACCATTGTTGCTCTCACTTTGGAGCATTTGCAGTTGGAGGTCCATGGAGTAATTCAGGAGGTTCCGAGCCATGCCAATCATCCAGACACACTCCTCAGGTCATAGTGAAGCTAACCAGATGGCTGCAGCTCATCTGTAACTCGAGAATCATCACCCTCCATGTTCACTTGAAGCTGAAATCGAGGGAGGTCCATAGAGCAATTCAGGAGGATCCAAGCTCCAATAAGCGTTCAGTTAGCATCATTGAGTCTCAAGGAAGCTATTGAGATCATTCATTCAAGTCCAGGTGTTCTCCATCACCCTCACGACCTCCATTTTCAGAGGTAAGTTTCTGAACCTCACCTCTTTAATTTAAGCACTCTTTGAGTTAAAGCTCGATTCTATCTTGTTTAGCATCATCAGAGGATTGAAAACCCTCTATCATCTTGCATTTATTCATCTTATTTGTCATTTAATTTCAAATTTAGGGTTTATGTGTTCTTAGAATTTTCTGAGAAATTAGGTAGCTATAGTTCATATAAATAAATGTTAGTTACGTATCTGGATTCGTGAGGAAATTTAGAACAAGATTGATGTTTACATCATGTCATTTAGTTGAGAAACCAGAGAGTTAGGATTTTGAAAATCCTTGAGCCCGAGGAAGAAGATGACTATGGCCATGGCGCGCAAAATTTGAATCTGGGGCCAAAGTTTATTTTATTTTGAATGGTAGGCGTTCCTTAAACGACTGAACAAACTTGCCCTAGTGGCCTCCCATACGCCCTTAGTCTCATCATGCCTCAAGTCTGGGGTTCGAATCCCCCTCGCCCCAGACTTTTTGATTCTTTTATTTTTCAATGATTTACCACTTGTTTTGAAACATAACCAAATGAGTGCAAGTTACTATCACCATGCGCGCGCTGGCCCAGTGGTTTGGTTTTGGGTGTGTGACCTAAAGGGCGTGAGTTCAAGCCTTGGTGAAGACATTTCTATATTTTTTACCACTTTTCACACTTATTTTCTTCATAACTTCACATGAATATTTAACCTATCAAATTAAATCATTTTCACTTCATTTTTTACACACTTGTCATTTAATATATCTATTTTGTGAATAATAAAAAAAAAATCATAAAAAATATCATTTATTCCATGTATTTTAATTAGGTTTAAAGTAGTATGTTTTTAAGTGTTTTCTTAAATACTTTAAATATATATTGTCACTTTATTTTAACCTAATCATTTTGTAAATAATTTTATGATAAAACCCTAATTGTTTAGGTCTTAATTAGGTAAAAGATCTTTATTTTTACCTTAATTAAGTTGACTTTTGTCAATTCTCAAAATTGTTTTCAATCTCTGATTAAATCAAATGATTAAGGTTTTCAAACAACAAAACCTTGTATCATTCAAAATCATTTTTCAATTGCTTTTGTAGCCCGTACTGTAAAGTACTGGGCCTCTAATAGAGTGTAAGTCCCAAACACCTTCTCTTCTTAGCTTGTTTTCAAAACTGTATTTTCAAAATCTTCTTTCTGTTTTCAAAACATTCTTCTGGTATTTGAAGGGCATTATTCCCGGTGAAACTCTTCAGATACCTATGTGACCTTTGTCCATCTTCACTTCTTCTGTTTTCAAAAACCATTAACTGTTTATCATATATATATTCAACTGTTATCAACAAAACAACAAAAATTACTGTTGAGGCTCTGTACATACTTCTTCAATGGCCTCCACTCCATCCAGGTTAGGCTTTACAAGCTTTCAATTTACAGTCTTTATTTAAATTACTGTCAAATATAAACTGTGCATATATTAGTTTAGAACTACGTTTGAGTATAAACCCTAGGACAGTTAAACTATATATATATTATAGGAATATGGCCTAGGATTGAGAATGTCTTCCCGGTGAAGGCTCTTTCCTAATTAGAGATCTGTAGTTCAAACCCCCAAGATGAATTATTCCCGGTGAAACATCTTGGCAAAAACCTTAGAATCCAAATAATAGGATACATCCACCCAAAGAGGAATTATTCCCGGTGAAACCTCTTACCCATTTGCTTAGAGCCAAAATAAGTTCAAAACTACATAGCCTCCTCTTGGGCTTTGTGCAAGGACCCACAGGCTTCTTAAAAGCATTTCCAGCTTCCTCTTGAGCTTGTATACAAGGACCCATCAGGTTTCTTATAAACATAGGAACAGGTCTTTAGTCACCTTTTAGCCTACCCTGGTGAGTTTCTTCCAATTTAAACCAGACATTAAACAAGCTAAGTTTGTCTCAATTTTGCATTGAGTACACCTTTTGGAATGAGAGACATGGACAGTCTCTGTCACCCTTATCTTCATCAATCTTCCTTAGCAGAGTCTAGGATCTATGTTTATTTTCTCCTCAGCATGTGTCAGCCTTCATCTTGGGCTTTAAAACAAGAAGTCTCCATTAGATAATCTTTCTGCCATTCATGTTAACAAAATTCCCTGGAAAGGGTTAGCTTCCACACATTCCTTCATGTTAATAAAATCCCTGGAAAGGGTTAGCCTCCAACAAATTCTTTCATTTCAACAAAATCCCTGGAAAGGGTTAGCTTCCACACATTCTTTCATTTTTAATATAAACCCCTGGAAAGGGTTAGCCTCCAAAGTCAATTATAAAAATGTCAAAAAATAAAGATTCATTTCTCTTAAGAGATAATTTCCCCAAAAAGAGTCAAAACCCCTGGAAAGGGTCAGCCTCCAAAAACATGATAAAGTCAGTCTTTTAACAGACAAATTCACCAGCTGAGTCAAAATCCCTGGAAAGGGTTAGCTTCCAAAGGAAAAACAGTCTTTTAATAAATAAAACCTCCTCAGTAGAGTCAAAACTAACAAAAATAGTTAGCCTCAACCTTGGGCTTCATACAAGGCACCCAAACAATAAAACTCCCCTGTCAAGAGTCAGGCTCAACCTTGGGCATTGTACAAGGCAGATAATAGAGTCTCCCCAGTGAGTTCTTCATCATTCAGTAGCCACAACCTTGGGCTTTGTACAAGGCAGATAAACCATATTTTCATGTGTCAAAGATTCCTAACACCTAGGATCTTTTCCCTATAGAGTCATCCATACTCAGTTTATTTAAAAGTCTGCCACAACCTTGGGCTTTGTACAAGGCAGAAAATAATGTTTTTTTTCTAGCTAGAGTTAGCCACAACCTTGGGCTTTGTACAAGGCACATAAAATAGAGTCATTCATTCAATTATCCTCAACAGTTAGCCACAACCTTGGGCTTTGTACAAGGCACATAAATAGAGTCTCCCTAAGTAGAGTCAGCCTCAATTCTGGGCTTTGTACAGAACACAAAAATACCCTGTAATTAATCCCCAATGGAGTTATCTCCCAGAGTCAATAATAATTAATAAATCAATCAAAAAGCCTCAAGCTTGGGCCTCATACAAGCCAGCTAAAGTCAAATCTTTTATACAGTAGATAGACATAGCTTATCTCTATAGAGAGATATTTTTACTACTCTACCACATTCAAACAACCAAACATTTCATTTCAATTATAATCAAGTCTCCCATTTAGGATTTTGAAAGGCATGAGCTGGCAGTAAAACCCAGACATGTGGTAACTTTCCCTAATTTGGATGAGCATCTTTCTTTCATTTAAGAGGCATTTGACTGGTATACTTGCACATACACAAGTAAGGTCCCCCTCTTGAATGAAATGAATTCAGTTATTCTGTCACTCCTTTAAATGTTTGTGGTAGAATGGTACAAATACCTCTCTGTAAAGATGATTTCATGTCTCTTTACTGTAAACAGAGATTTAATTCAAAGCTTCAACCTTGAGCTTCAAGCAAGGCACCAAAAACAAGTAATTTCCCTAGTTAGTTCCCCGAACTACATTAAGCTCTGACTTCCACTAGGGATATGTAGGCATGAGGTTCACAAGGAATCTCAGCGAGCTAATAAAATACCAAAAATAGTCAGTTTGTCTGTCTGTCTGTCTTTTAAAATCAATTCAATTCCTTCTCCTAATACAAAGGAGAAACTTTCCCAATCATTAGCAGCAAACACAATCACAATGACACAGAGAAGGTTCCTGTAGAGTACTACAGATATGTAGGGTGTTTAAATACTTCCCTATGTATAACCGACCTCCCGGACTCCAGAATTTCTAGTCTAGGTGAAATCCCCACACTTAGCAAACTCCTAGGGTTTAGTTGAGATCTTTTTTTCCCTTTCCTACTCGTAGGACCAATAAGAAAGTTCGTGTGATATCGTAGGAAGAACTGAAACAAAATTCATCCTGCCACGGGCGCATTCTCCTTCCAAATTTCGCGTGAAGGGTTTAGCGTGCCGTCCTCCCAAGTGAAACGGGGAGGTAAAAGAAAACGACACCACACCTATATTAATTTCATATTAAATGAATACTTTTTTATCAAGACATCCCCTACATGTATAGTAAATGAATCCATTATCCATCAAACAAACTAGGATTCGAAAGATAGACTTTAGTCAATAAAAACATTTCTTACAAGCATAATGAAGAATACATCATCAATCAAACCAACTAGGGTTTCAAAAATTGACTTCAATCAAGTATCACATAGTCAACAAGATTATTTGTTCAATAAGTGTTATTATTTACACTAGGAGCGTTTCGTGGAAGTTCAAATTTTCTAACAGAAAATATAGCATACAAGAATCATTTTATTTCACCATTGGATAGATCTTAGAACTAGCTTTTCAACGCATTCAAATAAATAATTAATTCAAAACTCCTACTGAATCAAATGAAATATCAGGATCTTAGAGAGATAGAAGAGCGAATTGGAGAAGCAAATGAAATATTCAAGGACCTTGCTTTTTTGGTAAACAAAATTACCATTCTATATAATAATAAAAAATATAGCTTGCTTTATGTTGCTACAAAATTTAGTTATTCCTTGTATTCATATTTTGTTTGGATCATTCTGGCAGATATTAGTACTATATTTGACACAATTGTTAGAGATATTAAAAGTCAACTATTGAGAGACTCGCAAATGATGATGACTTGTATGTGGAATACAATTGGTAATGCAAAAAGAAACTGATGGAAGTCTCTATCACATACAATCGGTACTACATGTATGACACAATAATATATAAATTAAAATCACCTTTATCATGAATGTTTTCTGCATATAAATCAATCACCTATATCACAATTTGACACTCAGTCTATCACAATATGTCCTCCATATTATTGCTTCAAAAAAATATGTAATTGATTTCACAATGTGGCTCAAGTTGAATTTTAATTAACCATGTCCATGTTAAATTATAAATAAAGACATTTAGTCCCTTATACAGTGTGATATAGATGGAAATGATTGGTAGATAATGGCAGAAGCAACAACTTTGTTTGATTTTAGGTTTGAAATTGTCAAAACTGATTGTAACTAACAATTTAAAATTTATATATCAATTTGTTGCATTATTATTACTTGTAATGCCTCCAATAACAGCCCAACATTCAGTCCAATAGTAAGAATAAATTGTTTCAAAAACAAATAATTGGCACTTAGAACTTATGTTAATGCAGGAAATGTTGGGTTAAAAGAACACATACTACAAGACAACTTTGATGAACAATAGAATTCGCACTTAAAACATTTGTTACTGTAAGAACAAAATTATAAACTTTATATATATATATATATATATATATATATATATATATATATATATATATATATATATATATATATATATATATATATATATATATATATATATATATATATATATATATAATAGATAACCTATAAAACTTATAATTACACAAGAAATAAGAACATTTACGCTTGGATAACTAAGAATAGCTCACAAATGGCTTAATTTACATGCATCCCTAAGGCTATGGTCTACCAAAACATATACTTTCATGAATTTTTTACATTCTTCTCATATTGTACAAGTTGTTGGTTTTCAAAGCTATAGAAACCTCCTAGTAGAGAAGCACGTAGATCTGTACAACCAATTAATGATATAAGTTGATAAGCATGATTTTCTTTTATGTAATTCATTCTTATAAAGCATATAAGCAGCCAAATATGGACAAACCAAATGAAATTGATTCTATCAGGGAGCATAACGCGGCTATTGCACTTAAAGGTTAAGTGCATGCGCCGCACTGTATGGCTTGACATGGGAGCATGCGTCATGCAGTATGGGGTCTCCTCCTAAAAATGAATGCATGTGCCACACAGAGTGGCGCATTTTTTGTGTGGCGATTTTTTTTTTGAAAAGTGGTTAGTTTGGTAAATAATTCGAAAGCGTGGTTATTTAGGAAAAAAAATTAAAAAAAAATGGTTCTTTGAAAAAAACTCTATAATAAATGTATTTAATATTTATAGAAATTTTCGCCGCATGTATACATACTTATGTGTATATTGAAATACATGAAATCTTGTATCGATGTGATGAACTAATGTAAGAGTTACATTTAGTTTTTGAAATTATTTTTTAGAGTTTGTTAATCACCAAAGTGACTAAATTTATAAAAACTTTATAATTTCAAATTATAATTGAACTTTTATTCAGATGCTATGTGAATTGTTTGTGTTCAATGAAATTCATTATTATAAGGCATTTAAACATCATTCGGAAATGGATAATGACTTATATAGATGTTGGAGCGGTAAAGCGGCAAGCAAAAAGTAATATGTTTATTATTACCGGGTTATATAGGTTATATCGTATCATAGTCCACAGAGATTGGTAGAGAAAAACTGTCGTTCGACTATCTCGCGTTCTAAGTTTCATGATTGAGTGCGGAAGGTAAAATGCGGGAAAAGTAAATAAAAGTACATAAACAATCTATTGTAGCCTAAGAGAATTTAGTCTGGAATCGTATTTCTACTTAACCCGTCGAATACCTAAATCTGAAAATCTATCGCTCAACCCTCACAATATGCATCAAAATCACCATGCATCATTCGAGTCGCCACATTAGTGTCCATTTCTACAACACCGACGAAAGCTCAACCGTACTATTCACATCAGTGATTTCACCACCGACACAAACAACACAGAGGCATTAAAGTCGATACCCATTACGGTTATTAGCTCTAAATACATGTCTGAAACCTAGAAACTAACAAATGTAATTCCTAATCAAGATCTATGATGTCCATTTCTGCAACAACACAAATCCGAAGCATTTAAGCAAAAAGATCAAGAACAACAACAATGATGATTTGTAAAGTGAATATATAAACGATCCCAAGATCAACAAAATATACATACAAGAGAGGAAAAATATACATACAAACCCCACCATTGGAATGGGTCACAGGGAAGAAGAAGAACAAGCGGAAACTTCTCGTGTTTGTCGGCACAATCGGAGACCACCCGAGCTAAATTGACATGATGTGACACCCAATAGTGTTACTTGAACCTCTAAACTACAAAGAATGGATCAGAGCTCAACTTTGTACAAGAAGAAGTGATAAAAACCTAAAAACACAAAGCTGAACTATTTATACAAAAACAGAATTTCGCATTGGGCGCGACGCGCCCTAAGTCAGCACAACGCGCCCTGTACTAAATGTACCAAACCACTCTAGCGCGCGACACACCCTCATTTCAGCCAAAATTATTTCATTTTTCTTCTACAGCGCGCGACGCACCCTCCAGCGCGCGACGCGAGTTACACCAGAACAACAACTTTATTTCTTCAAAATGCGTTCGCAGCCGTGTCTTCGACACTTTATTCCTCGAGGCTCCGAAAACGCAAAAATACCTACAAAAAGACAACAAAACTATCAAACGGTATATATTTACATGAAAACGTAATAAAATACAAACGATACAAATATACACAAAACGGGGAATTATTCAAACGATATTAACAAAATGTATCGATAAGTGCCACTATTTACATACTCAAAATAACTACATTTTGGCATTTATCAATATACTTCTAAATTTCCCGAGATGTGAAATTTTGAAAAATATTTCACGGAGGATAAGGAATTCGAGATTTCCAAAAGTTAAGAACCTTGTGAGGAGGATTCTCCGTGGATTGTTGAATCACAAGTTGAAAGTTCGTCAATGATTGTTGAAATAAACAACTCGAACTTAGAATAAACAGAAAGTCTAAAAGGATAAGAATCTAGGACCTTAATAAAATCGAATATCGACATATTTATTTTATCTAGTAGAAGAAAATAGTGAGAGATTTGTTCGTAAGATTCCTATTATTATTGAAGTGGAATATGATCCTATGATTTACAATGAAGAAGTAACTTCAAGAGACTTTTCTTGGAATAATGATATCCAAGACGAAATGAATTCAATGATGTCAAACCATACTTAGGAACTTGTCGATCTACCTAAAGGATAAAAAACCCATTGAATGCAAATTATTATTTAGAAGAAAGTGTCAAATTGATGGTACATTAAACATCTACAATGATAGATTAGTAACCAAGGGTTTTAGACAAAAGGAAGATATTGATTATTTTGACACATATGCACTAAAAGCAAGCACAATGAAAATTATAGTTTCATTTGCATTAGTTTCATCAAATAGATATCAAAATAATATTCTTAAATAAAGATCTCAATAAGGAGATTTACATGAAGAAACCATAAGGTTATATTCTTTCTGGTAATGAACAAATAGCGTGCAAGCTTCTAAAATTCTTGCATAGATTAAAATATGCACCGAAACAATGACATTAAAAATTTGACTTTGTCATTGAGAAATTTACCAATTAAAGAGAGACACACAACTTAGAAGGAGACCTTTCAATCTTATCAAAATAAAAATTCAAAGAGTTTATCATCATCAAAAAAGAGGAGATTGTGAACAATATATCTTATATCTAGTTTTGATGAAGATAAAGCTTATCAAAGAAGAAAATGATCAAAAGTGTCATGCATTTCAATGATGAATTTGATCAAGAAGGTTTAGCATAGAAATTCGAGTGAAAATTTGAGAGAAGTGAACATAACTAAGGTACACATTGCAATTTATGTCATACTATTTTAAATTTCTCATAATTTCATCTTTCACTTCATCTAAAAACCTTCTTGCATCATTATGCATAATTATATAAAAACCCTCTTCATCTAATTCTTATGACAAGTGTTTGTACTCAAATTTGTGTGAGAACATGGCGATGTTCCTTTGTATCTATGTTAAATACATGTTGATCATTATCAACGAGATGAATGTAATTTAGAAACAAAGAGGTTTTCAACTTCCACATTCAAGATGAAAGATCTTGGACTAGTTGACACAATTTAAGAGGTATAAGTAAAGCTAAATAGTGGGGGTTATGAACTTAGTCAAACACACTATATTGAGAAAATGTTTGGTAAGTTCAAACACTTACGCTTTAAGGAAGTGAACACTCCATTTGATCCTAGTGTCAAAATTCAAAAAATGATGAAAGAGTTGTAACTCAATTGAAATATGCAAGTGCAATTGGTTTATCTAAAGTATTGATGCAATGTACTAGACTCGACATAGAATTTGTAGAAGTAAAAGAGTAGATTTACTAGCAATCTAAATGGTGAGCATTGGAAAAACATCACTAGGATTTTCGATTATCTTTTAAAACCAAAATTTTGACCTCCATCATGATAGGTTTCCTACCATATTAGAAGGATATACCAATATGAGTTGGATATCGAGTGTTGGAGATCATAAATTTACAACTGAGTAGATATTTATACTAGTTGAGAGTGACATTTCTTAGAAGAGAAAGAAATAAACATGTCTCACTTTCTTGACCATGGAGTCAGAGAGTATGGATCTCGCCTCCACTGTTCAAAGAAGTTGAATGGTTAAGGGACCTTTTGTTGGAAGTTCCATAAGCTAAAGCGTGCAAAAAAAAGCATAACAGAAAGTCCAGGCAAGTTAGGACTTGACCAGAGATTTAATAAATATTATCTCGAGAGGTGTGAGATTGAAACTCCTTGAATAAGGGTTCCGACAATGATAGCAACACAATCTGAAGTTAACAAACCTTAACCTAAGATTCTATGTAACAAGAAGTCGTTGATTTTGATGTTTGTGCAACATTCTATGAAAATATTAACTATTAAATATTGAGGGTTGAGTTTTTTAAACTCTTAAGGAAGTTCTATATCGAGGATATGTATCTCAAGAAATAGATACAAATTGAACTTCACCTATATGAATTTCGATATGGTGTTGTCTCGAAGTGAGAGTTATAGTTTCTCTCGAGAAAAACAGGAAAAACACATTGCCATAAATAGTGATATGTGAGAGATGTAGGCGAAAAACCATTAAAGAGTGTATGTATGATAAGTTTGGTCTAATCACATGGGATAATGATTCAAAGCATAGCTACCTAACATTCTGATTAGGCTTTGTGTTATCTTTACTAAGGTTAAGTTCAAATTAAAAGATACTTAACTGTATTAACATTCTTTTTGTTTTTTATATTACGGAATTGGACTAGTCATTATTAGAACAAGTGGGAGATTGTTGTAAATTATTAACAATAATTAATAATCATGGGTGTGTTCCAAAATGACAAGAAAAATATGTTAGTGAAGTTGTTTTTTGAATTCAGGAAAAGACAACGCTTCATGAAGTGTTGATCTAGACGAAACAGTGCAAACAATTGATAAAACTGTTGTTGTGGATGAAATAGTGTAACATTTGATAAAAATGTTGTTGGAAGTGTGTTTCATCAAGCGTCACAACCTAATTAAACAACACCAGTTTGACCTATAAATTGATCATTCTGCATTCAAAAATAAATCACAAAAAACGTACATCCTCTTCATCGAAAATTTCACACTCTTTGCTATATTTGAATTTTCGTCTGTCTTGCGCAAACTCAATAAAAGACTGAATTATCATGTGAATTTCTGTTTAGAAACTCTAAGACAATTTGAAAGTACTTGAAATACTATAATCGCTCACAATCTAGTCTCGATCCATTTAATTTAAATTATTTTTTCTAATAGAAATCACACTATAATACAACATATAATTCTTATTCCTTATGATTAAATGATTTTAAATAAAGAAATCCTACAAAATGATCAACTTATGTATAACAATATTGTCTCCTCAATGTAGATTATTTATATAGATAACTTGGGTATAGTTGATAATTTTCTAAACAAAACATGCCCCCTTTATATCACCAAAGGAAAAGTTATTTAAGAATTAAATCTAAAAATTATGAAGTATTTTTATGTTATCCTTACGTTAATGCTACTAATATTTAATTGTTTTCAGCATTTCATTAAACTTAAACACTATAAATAGATCAAATCTAATTCTATTTGTAAAACAAAAAGAGAAAAAAATATGGCTAAAATTATCAACTTTGTTTATGCTATAATTTTATTTCTCTCCCTATTTCTTCTTTCAATCGAGGCTAATAGTAAATTATTTTCTCCCTTTAAATATTTACTTTTTATTGTGCAATTCTTACACCATAATTTATTGTGTTTTGCTAACATTTTTATTATTCTTTTCACTACAGCGGGTTTGGGATGTGAAATTGATGGAGATTGTCCAAGGGATGTGACTATCTTAGAGAAGTTGAGTTACATTTATAAGTGCTTGGACAAAGAATGTATAATGTTTTCACTACAGCGGGTTATACCTAAGCCTCTAAGTTCTCCATATCAATAAGGAATTTGAGTTATAAATAGAATATATGTAATACATAAATTTAAATTATCATTTTATTTTGAATCCTATTATTTAAAATTTTGTTTTATTTGTTGTTACCTTTTGTTTTAGTATTTTTTATGAAAATTACTATAATTTTGTTATGTTTTGGTTATGTATTGAATTAAAATAGTATCTCCTCTTTTATAGTTTTTTTTGGAGAGAAAAGATAAAAAGAAAAGCAAATAAATACAAATGAATTATGTCCTAATATATTAGTGTTGAAGAGAGACAAGAGAACTACTTATTCACCATCACAAGAAATCTTTTGTGATTAACATCTAATTTATCAAATATATCTACACAAGAGTTTCCTTATTTAAAATTATGGTGAAGAAGATGTCTCAATCATTACCAAGATAAATTTAAATTAATTCCAAGAGAATAATAGAATAATGAATTCTCTGCGTTTTCGTGAAGCCTGCATCCCGATAAAAGTTATTTAAGTTATGATTAAATATAATTTTGGTAAATTCAAATTGATCCAATTAAAAATCACAAATCCATCAAAAAAATCAAAAACCGTAAAAAATTGAATATTATTATATAATTTCGGATGTCATTTTGTAAAAATCACTCAGTTTGAATCGAATTTAGGATTGATTTTTAAAAGTCAATCCAAATCGAACCCTATAGATCGTTTGATCTTTGGACGCAGCCCATTCTCCAACTTGATACACTCAGAGAATTCAGCAGTTTCTGCACTGTAATGCGGATAAAACTTTACAAGTTCCACAAATTTAACCGCATACTCAGTGACAGACAATTTTTTGGTTTCAAGTCAAGGAACTCAATCTCCTTCTTTCCACGAACATCTTTCAAAAAATACTTCCTCGGAATTCTCGACTAAACACAGCTCAAGTAATAACTTCACCCACGGTTTCTAATCTTTGATGAGTGCTAAGCCATCAGTCATCAGCCTCCTCAGCCAGCTTATATGTACTGTACTGTACCTTTTGTGTCTCAGTGCAATCCATCACACTACAACGCGCAAGGCTTTTAAAAGCGCTTTTTTTGGCCTTTAACAGCGCTTTAAAGCGCTGCCAAAGCCAGCGCTGGCATAGGCTACGAAAGCGCTTTTAAAAGCGCTCTGGTAGGCCCCCCTATAAGAGCGCTTTTCTGGAAAAAGCGCTCTTGTAGGCCCCCCTTTAAGAGCGCTTTTCAGGAAAAAGCGCTCTGGTAGGCACCCCTATAAGAGCGCTTTTTTCAAAAGCGCTTTCGTATGTTGCGTTTATTTTTTTTATGCTTTTTATTATTTCTAAACCTGCACTTTTGGCAGCAATATTTTAGAACCTGTAATTTACTATTTTTTGGCAGTATTTTTCATGAACCTATAATTTATCATTTCAAATCGATATATACCATTATAATCGATATCGATTATATACAAAAAAGTATTATATTATATACCATTAATGTAAATCAAAATACATATATACATATTTCTAAACCAAAACAACTAAACCAATTCACATATTTCTAAACCAAAACAACTAAATGGGAAACAACTTCTGAGTTCTTATGCAACCAATGTACGCTTCCTGTATTATCTGGAGCTATGTTGTATTGATGCTTTAGTGGAGAACCAGTAGTCACCTGAGCTATGTTGTATTGTGTCACAGAATATGAATCAAATAACTGTACCCCGAACGATCCTGCCACAGAAGACTTCGGGGTACATTACTTGATTCTTATTCTGTGGAACATAATCGGCAGGGGCACATTGTGTTCTATCCTTTACCAGTCCATCCACTGTTTGAAGCTCAACCTACAATAGAAAAACGTGATTATTTACACAACATTCACATTCTCAATATTTTCTCTATCAACCAAAAATTTCCTCATCTCCGAACAAAAGACAAAATAGTTAATAAAAATAGTGCTATACCAGAACAGAAACCAATTTATAAGAAATCAATTAACAACCACATGCACATAAAAATAGTTTTTGATAAAAGAATAAGTCAATTGAGCCAACAACCAAAAACCCTAAAAAAAATCAGCCGTAGAGCCGTAGAGCCAACAACCAAAAACCCTAAAAAAAATTATGTTCATCATCTTCGAAAAACCTCTCCAGAAACTGTAAATACATTGTTCATATTCATCCAACAACAATCACAATACACAGCCGCAAACACTAACCAAAACCCTAATTGTTCATCTTTCTCATACACGCAAACCATTCATCAGAAACAAAACCATTCACAAATCATCATCAAACATAACCAGACAAACATTCATCAAACCCAAACATTTGTTCATCACTTTCCTAATCAAACAAACCCTTCAGAAATTTGAGAGAGGAAGAGAGAATAAGAAATAAACTCAGAAAGGTCTCACCCGGTTTTGGTTTGTAGATTCAGAATCGAAACCGAACTCAGCAACAACACGAACCTCAACTCACCATAAACTCGTGTGTTTTAGATCTGAAAGGAAGAAGAACGGCGGAGGTTGCTAGGGTTTCGGAGAGAGGACGGCGGAGCAACGAAGGAAGAAGAAAGATCTGAAACAAAACGCGTGTGTTTGTAAAATATATAATTTTTTAAATGGGCTACCAGAGCGCTTTTCAAAAGCGCTTTAATAACACCCCCTACCAGAGCGCTTTTATCCCAAAAGCGCTTTCGTAGCACCCACCCTATAAGAGCGCTTTTAAAAGCGCTTTCATAACCCCCCTACCAGAGCGCTTTTTAAAAGCGCTCTCATACCCCCCCCTACCAGAGCGCTTTTTAAAAGCGCTCTCATAACTCCCCCTACCAGAGCGCTTTTTTTGCATCATTTTTCCTTGTTTATTAATTTTGTTTTTAGCGAGCCCTACGAGAGCGCTTTTGCTAAAAGCGCTTTAGTAGCTGCGCTGCTACAGCTTAAATTTGGCGTAGTGTCACGTGAAAGATCCTTTCAATCTCCTTGAGCAACGCCTGCGTTCCATCAGGATCATACTTACCCTTAAAGGTAGGCGGATTTTTCCTCTGAAATATTTCCAAGTTATGGGATTCGTCGTTTCCCCCGGTATTAGGTTGATTCTACACAACCTGAAAAACAGCCTACAAGGCAGCAGCAATCACACCATTGTTTCTTCCAGTCATCCTCTGTTTCACACCATAAATAGCAACAATGGTTAGAAGTTACTACAAACAGTACACCACTGTCAAACTTGACTGACTCAACAACTTGGTTGGAGGGACCGACATGCTCTGATACCAATTGAAAACTCTACTTTCCCCGTTAGTTATTTATAAACTTAATAAGAAAAAAAGTAAAGCAGGATGCCACATCCCTTAAAACTTACAACATAAAAATCTTTGCATATAACATCTCTTTATAAAAACAACCACCACAAGGACAATTCCCATCACATATAAATATCATCACGATATAATGCACCTTCACAGTACACAATCCACATTCATCAATGTATGCAACGTGACTTACTATCACAACTCTATGCATGCGGTACCAACACAACCAATAAGGTTCATTTATACGAACCTGATTCCCGTTTGAATTTGGATAAGCCATGTTCGTTCCCCTGAACTACGACTTATCTCCACTCGACTCCCACAAGGAGTTTGGATAAGACTAGGCATCCCTCATGGATTTCCACCTATGCTCATCTCCACATAACATGACATGATGATGCATGACATACAAATATGCACAATTCAATATAATATTGTACATAACACGATCCATATTGATCACACGTGAGCCACATACTCACCGTAACTCTCCCCCGGAATTACATCATTCACACTATAATACACACCAATTAAGAATTCCATAACATCAGCATACAAGACTCACATTTACTCTAGGTTCATGTAAGGCTCACATATTTTACTCAATTATACCGATATACATTACTCCCTAATCATCTAAGTCATTTTTACCCTCCGTAATCATTAGAAGTTATAGTGCATGCGAAATTAGGAAAGAAATTGCAAAAGTATGAAAAACCAACTCAATAGGCTCATACGCGTATGGGACATCCCCCATACGTGTATGGACTTCTACACACGCCCACCACCTGCCCATACCATATGCGTTTGGCACCTAGTGCACCAGACTCATACGCGTATGACCTCACCCCATACGCATAGGACCAGAGGAGGATTTCCCCTCAAATATTTTCACAAAAGGGCATACGGGTATGACTCCCCACCATACGCCTATGGGCAAAAGCCCTGCTCAACATGGGGATCCAACATATCCCCATACGCGTAAAAATCTAGTTACGTGTATTCATCTCCCTCCCATACGCGTAACACCAGGAGGTGTTTTAAGCCATTGGGACAGGGCACATACGCCACGCGTATAGCCCTTGGGATGCCCCCTCATACGTGTATGGCCCCCTCTTATACGCGTATGGGCAGTCTGAGACAAAATTTTCCAGATTCTCAACAGTTTCGCATCTGTGCGATTTTCCCCCATTGAAGCACTTCTAAGCTCTCAAAATCGATCTAAACAGTTTAAAATCCAGTTTCTATCAACCTACAATTATTCTACATCATCTATCAACAAACAACAATTTCCACACCAATTAACATGCCCACCATCTCAGATTTCATCACCAATACATTATTCATCAAGAACTCATGAAAACATAATTTTCACAGCAACAATTTATCATATTCATGGATTTATCATCGCTATAATCATACTCATAATTTCAGTTACGAATTCCCACAACCAATTACACACATTCATATTCAATTTCAGGGCAAACGTGAATAACTCAAAGAATCCTAAGAGGGGGAGGAACCCTCACCACCTTCTCATGTTTAAACACCATTAGATGAACTTATTCTCCTCCCATACCTCAATTACAAGCTTGATTCTTCTTGCTAATGGTAAGGTTGTTGGATATCCCTTGTTTGCCCTAGCTTCCTTCTTTTTCTTTTTCACGTAAAAGTGATTTCTAACTTTTTGTTATCCCCTATATTCCATAATTCTTATTATTCCAATTATTATTTAATTATCAATAATATCAATTATTATAATTAATAATAATATGAATCATAATCATAATAATAATAATATTAATAACTCATGTTATTTATTACTAATATTCCTTTATTACTTATATTATTTTAACTCTACCCCAACAATTAACTAACGCCTTAAACGCATACTTTACTCCTGCACTAGTGCCCTTAACCCAATCTCAATTATAAAAATTATAATAGAATTGACCAAATATTTAAATGGAATGTTACACTAGGCGAGAGATGTAGGCGAAGAACCATTAAAGAGTATGTCTATGGTAACTCCGGTCTAATCGCATAGGATAACTGTTCAAATTATAGCTACCTAACATTTCAATTAGGCTTTGCATTGTCTTTACTAAGGTTACGTTCAAATCGAAACTTAACTGTATTAACATTTTGTTGCTTTCTATATTCTAAAATTGGAGTTGTCATTATTAGAACAAGTGGGGGATTATTGTAAATTATTAACAATAATTAATAATCACGGGTGTGTTCCAAAATGAAAAGAAAAATATGCTAGTGAAGTTGTTTTTTGAATTCAGAAAAAGGCAATGCTTCATGAAGTGTTGTCGTAGACGAAAGAGTGCAAACAATTGGTAAAATTGCTGTTGTAGGTAAAACAGTGCAACATTTGATAAAAGTGTTGCTGAAAGTGTGTTTCATCAAGGGTCACAACCTTATAAAACAACATCAATTTGGCCTATAAATTGAGCTTTCCGAATTCAAAAATAAAACAAAAAATATACATTCTCTTCACCAAAAATTCCAGACACTCTTCGCTATATTCGAGTTTTTGATATACTATAAGGAAAATGATTCGCTCACGATTTTAACCTCGATCCGTTTTATTTAAATTATTTTTTCTAATATAAATCACACTATAATACAACTTATAATTCTTATTCCTTATAATTAATTGATTTTAAATAAAGAAATCCTACAATATGATCGACTTATGTATAACAATATAGTCTCCTCAATGTACATTATCATATAGATAACTTGGGTATAGTTGAACAATTTTCTAAATAAAACATGTCCCCTTTCTATCGCCAAAGGAAAAGTTATTTAAAAATTAAATCTAAAAATTATGAAGTATTTTTATGTTACCCCCTTTACTGAATATGCCTAAGAGACATTTATTAGGTATGCAAAAGGGACAATTAAAATATATAATGTACATTAATACTACTAATATTTAAATGTTTTCAGCATTGCATTAAACTTAAACATTATAAATAGATCAAATTTAATTCCATTTGTAGAATAAAAAGAGAAAAAAATTATGGCTAAAATTATCATCTTTGTTTATGCTATAATTTTATTTCTCTCCCTATTTCTTCTTTCAATTGAGGCTAATAGTAAATCATTTTTCCCTTTAAATATTTTATTTTTTATTTTGCAATTTTTACACAACTATTTATCTTATTTTACTAACATTATTATTCTTCTTTTTACTACAGCGGGTTTGGGATGTGAAACTGATGCAGATTGTCCATTTGATGTGACTATCTTAGAGAAGTTGAGTTACATTTATAGGTGCTTTGACAAAGAATGTATAGTGTTCACAGAGGCTCCATAAACACCATAGTTGCAAGTAATATACCTTATGATGGAATATTTCATGAGATGACATTTAAGATTTATGCTTCCAATCAATAATTATATCTTTATATATTTATTTCGTTTTGTAATTGCATGTAATTTGAAATTATGGCTTTGTACTCTAAAATTTCGACTATAAAAATGAAATAAAAAAGACAATACAATTATAATAATTTAACTTTTTCATTTTCTCTTAATGTTGGATGGATGTAATATAAATTTAAATTATCATTTTATTTTGAATTCTATTATCTAAAATTTTATTTTATTTTATTTTACCTTTTGTTTTACTATTTTTATGAAAATTATTATAATTTGTGGACAATTTTTCTTCTCATCCTATGAGTCTCTTACGCACCATCGAATTGGCAAAAATACTCTCGTGCTTCCGTAGATGCATCTCCAAAAGCACCCCTTTTTTGTTTAACATTGTTTTGTTTCGTAGCTGCACATACGGAACACTTTCGTAGATGCATCTACAGTGTCGTTTGACGTTATAACTCGCGTCAGATCTTTCCTCTCCCTCATTCTTTTCATTTCAAACTCTCAACTCTAAACACTCTCAAACTCTCTCAACCCCAAATATCAAACTTCAAATTTCTTTCTCCCGAGTTCGGCTACGTTGTCAACATCAAATATCAACACATTACATCAAGTTCAAATCTCTACTTAATCAGTTAGTTTTCGACATTTTGAGTTATTTTAGAGTATTTGTGAAATCGAAATAGAATTTGAATTAGAGTGTTTTGAATCCTATTATTTAAAATTTTATTTTATTTTTTGTTACCTTTTGTTTTAGTATTTTTATGAAAACTATTATAATTTTTGGACAATTTCTCATCTCATCATATGAGTCTCTTACGCACCACCGAATTGGCAAAAATGCTCTCGTGCTTCCGTAGATGCATCTCCGGAAGCACCCTTTTTTTTGTTTAACATTGTTTTGTTCCGTAGCTGCACATATGGAACACTTCCGTAGATGCATCTACAGAATGGTTTGACGTTATAACTCGCGTCAGACCTTTCCTCTCCCTCATTCTTTTAATTTCAAACTCTCAACTCTCAAACACTCTCAAACTCTCTCAACCCCAAATATCAAACTTCAAATTTCTTTCTACCGAGTTCGGCTACGTTGTCAACATCAAATATTAACACATTACATCAAGTTCAAATCTCTATTTAATTAGTTAGTTTTCGACATTTTGAGTTATTTTAGAGTATTTGTGAAATCGAATTAGAATTTGATATTTAGGTGTACAAATGATTTGATAGGTTTAGAAATAAAGTTTAGAGACAATGTAGGTGCTGTTTAGGTTTAAAATGGACGAACAAGCCACAAAAAATGGAGTTTTTGGGTGATTGAATAGTGGAGCTACGCCATTGTTGTGTTTCTGAGCTTTAGTGCTTCCTGTAGATGCATCTACGGAAGAGATGAACGTTAGGACATTCCGTAGATGTATCTAGGGAAGCACCATAGTTTTTCAAACTAATGTCCTTGAGTAGATGGATCTACGAAATAGTATTTTTTCCTTTTCTTGTTTATTTATAAATCTTTATTCATTTATACATACATAGTATCTAACTCGATGTTATTTGTATCACAATGCAGACATTATGACCCATGGTCCAGATAGGGATATACATGGGAGGACACCACATCACGCATTCGTGTGGCGTCAACGGGCGCGTGTAGTATCTCAGGTCACTGATGGAGTTGCCGTTCTACCTAATACACCCGCTCCATCCGGACCTTCTTCATCTGTCCCAGTTGAGGCGCATTCTACATTCGTTCCACCGGAGGGGCCTTCCCCGTCTACTACTACACCACGGAGTCCTCGAAATGATGCTGAGAGTTCCTCACAGATGCCAGTGACAGTCGATGCAGGATCTGCTGTGCCACCTCCGAAGGTGCATGAGGATGAGCCAGTGCCAGAGCCTATCTGGTACCCGGAGGGTCCTATGGACGCATCCCTGTTGACAGGGTATAACGATCATACAACCAGACGTATCTGGGATGGAGAGGTAAATTTTATTTGTTAATTACATTTTTTTCTTCAGTTTCTGAATTTGCTTATCAATAACCGTGTTTCTTTTTTAAAAGTTTCAGGATAGGTATCCGGAGAGGTTCTACAACCACGGCTGGAAGATTGCGGCTCTTGTGCAGCCTGATCAGCTGTGGTTCCAAGATATACTAGAAACTTTTGGCCTGAGGGACCTCTGTCAGGTGGGTTACGGTACGATACATAATGGGATGCTGATGGCATTTGCGAAGAGATGGTGTCGCGGGCGAAAAATCGTTTTGTTCCTCTTTTTTTTGGATGAGACACCTGATGCCTTCTTTGGGCTCGAGTGCTCAAAAAATGATTTTTCTTTTGTACCGACCAAACTTTTTATTATTTCCAAAGTAGGAAAAGGAAAAAAGCTGCAATAACCTAAAAAGTGGGGGAGAGATTCCGGGTAAGAGGGTTGGTTATACGAAGGGAAGGTATTAGCACCCAACGTATCTATAGTACTCTATAGGTTTCTTTATTTTGTTTTATTCCATTCTCGTTGTGGTGGAGGTTCTTGTGAAATAGGTAGGACCTAAGGTGTTTGTTTGATTATGCTCGCAAAGATCATCGCGATCCTCTGCATACATATCCCTTAGAGGGAATCAGAGCATCTGTAGCTCGGGGTCTACGGGTGCTAAGGTTTGAGTGGTTTTTTTTTGTTTTTTTTTGCTCGCCAAGGATCGACCTTGTGCCTACGTATTCTCAAAGGGATGTTGAGAAAGTCAGAGCAATCGTAGTTCCCACTTATGCTAGTGGAAGCAAAGGAAAATAGACAAATGTCGTCTAAATGCTAGATGTATCTAATCTATATCATCACATACATCTGTTTGATTTTTTGTTTGTTTAACCAGCCTTGTGGCAAAAACTTTCAATGAAGTCAGCCTTGTGACAAAAAGTTTTGATTAATCAGCCAGCCTCGTGGCAAAAGTTTCAATGAAGTCAGCCTTGTGACAAAAACTTTGATTAATCATCCAGTACGGTGGTAAAACAGTTTGATTGATTAGCCAGCCTTGTGGCAAAAAGAAGTTTGATTGATTAGCCAGCCTTGTGGCAAAAAAGTTTGATTTTGATTGATTGATTGTTTGTGATGATATAGAAGAGATACTCCTAGCATAGAGATGAAAAATGTCTAATCTCCTAGGGTATTTGATTTGGATATTGGGGATGCTTATAAGAAGCCCGTGGGTCCTTGTACGAAGCCCAAGAGGAGGCTATCCGAGGGTCCTTGCATTGTAAGCCCAAGAGGAGGCTATGGGAGGGACAATCCAGGGTCCTTGCATTGTAAGCCCAAGAGGAGGCTATGGGAGGGTCACTCGTTTGTACAAAGCCCAAGGGGAGGCGTGGTATAGTTGGTTTGAGCTCTTAGAGCGATTTCACCGGGAAACCATACTCTATGTCCTAACCTAAACTAGGGAGATTCTTTGCACGAAGCCCAATAGGAGGCTATGGGGAACCTAGTGTTGTACTAAGTTGAACAAGCACACATATCACACATATGAACAAGTACAAACAAATATGCACAAGTACATGAACAAATATGAACAGTTATATGAACAGTTATATATGACAAAGTGTGTGTATATAATGGAGTTTATGAAGGAAATATACCTGTAAGCATGATCCATTTGTATACACAGGGCTCGGGACTCATACTCGGGGAGAGGTCCACTTGAATTTATTCAAAAGCTATGTAAACAGGTATTCACAAAGGGGCTTGGGACTTATACCTACATGGAGGCCCATGGTATATTTTTGGGAAGATTTAAAGAAACCTTCATTTTTGGCTTGTTATTCAAAGTTAAAAACAGATTGAGATATGTACAAAAGGCGTACAATGAAATACCTAATTTCATGTACTTGAGTGGGTATGTACAAAAGGGCTCGGGACTTATACCTACATGGAGGCCCGTGTTTTATTTACAAAACATGGTTGATCGTTTTATTTACAGACGCGTCGTTTGTTGTTTTGAAAACAGTTTGAAAAGTATTGTTTTGAAAGAGTTTTCTGTACAAAGAAAAACTGTATAAAAAAGGAGTGGGTCTTATACTCTCTAATATTCGAGAGGCCCCTGTTTTATTTTCATAAAACAGGGTGGATGGTTTTGAAAATGATTTGAATGTTTTTTTGAAAAGATTTTGTTAAGAAGTTTTATTGTTTTGAAAACTGTACAAAAAGAAAAGAAATGGGACTTACACTCTCTAATATTCGAGAGGCCCCACATCATTTTTGAAAATCAATTGATCAATTAAAAAGATTTAATCAATAGTTTCAAAAAGAAATGGTTTATTGTCTTTGAAATGAATCGCGATCGCTCGTTTTAAAACGTTTTGAATTTTGAAAGAAGTCAATTTAATCAAGATAAACAAAAGATTATTCTCAATTAACACTTAGATGATTAGGGTTTGCTTCAAAAAATATTTACAAGTGATTAAGTTTGAAAAATCAAGTGAAAAACAATATTTAAAAGTATTTAAAAACATTTAAAAACATGTCATTTTAAACCTATTTAAAAATGTATCAAATAAATATTTTTTGGTGATTTTTTTTTTGTATTCATAAAATATGTATATTAAATAAGAAGTGTTCAAAAAATGAAGAAAAAATAAGTTGATTTGATTAGTTAAATTAATTAATGAAGTTTGTTAAAAAATGAAAGAAAAATAGTGTTAAAAAAAATGGTTTTGGTCCCTAAGGGTGTTGAACCCGTGACCTCTCTCTCACCAGCCAAAACAACAACCAACTGAGCTGCGCGCGCAGCTTGTTAATGATACGCCTTCAGTTTATTATATTTTAAAACCTAATGTTTGAATTTCCCAAACCAAATCTGGCGCCAAGAACACAACCCTAACTGAATTTTGAATTCCTTCAAATCTGTGTTGTTTTGATCGATCAAAGGGTCTATCTCACTCGGTTTTTCACAAGGAACATTGATGGTGCCCTTTAATTTCATTTATTTTTGCTCTAAGATGATTAATTCTCTGATGAACACGAAGAACCCTAATATGACAAATCTTTGTGAAATCGTGTATGATCATGATATGATGCAATTGATTGAGGGTTATTATTCAGTGATGGTGCAGAAACAAGATGGTAACTTAGTTTTTCATTTATGATGCATGTATGATAGAGTTTGAAGTTCATGAGCACTTACCTCAAAAACGGCCAAGCTGGAGATTGAATTTTGCAGAGGAGGTGTTACAGATGTTGTTGCTTGATCTGGACAGCTTCAATGAACCTTAGGGAAGGTGTCTGGATGCTTGGAGTGAATTGAAAACACCTGGAGTAGTTGGAGGTACCCGATCTGCAGTTAAGCCCAAGTGTGAATCGAGCTCTATGATTCTGATGTTTCAGGTTGATGATGAGTGTTTGGATAGCTCATATGTGATATATGTGAGGTGTTAGAAGTGTTAGTTTGGACAGAAATGATCTTGAATGGATTTTGGCATGATAAGGCTTAGATTATGCATATTTGAGAAGTGAGGTAGTGCTTTTGAGTTTGAGATGTTTTTGGAGTGTGTGAGTGGATCAAACACATCCCATATGATGTTTGTGGTTTGTGGGAAGCATCACTTTGGTCAGAAATTCAAAGGTTTAGAGGTTGAGTATTTTACCTCTTTGAAACTTAAGAAACTTGCATTCTAAGAAAGAAAGAGAAAGCCTATAATTTGTGTGACTTTGGTGTGAATTGAAGAGTGGAAATGACCTCTATTTATAGGCCATGAGTTCTGAATGCAGAGCTTTGCAAGTTGATCAAGAATTGGTGATTTGGCATTTGGAGATAAAGTGGAATCTTTACATTTAATGCAAATGGTTAAAGTAACTAAACCATGGTTATTTTGGCCAAGCTTCTTATCCTCTTCCATTCTGATCTCAAATCAGAAAATATCTCCCAATTATTGCTTCTATGCATCATTGCTTGGATTATAGGTCATGTAGTATAGAAACTTAGTGAAAAATGGTGCAAATCCAAGTGAAAATGATCACTAATGTCAAAATTCAAAACCATGGCTACACTCCATATTTTTTCATGCTCTTGGACATTTTGGAAAGCTCATATTACACACTTCAAAACCCTAGTTGAAAGTTTCTTCAAGACCTTTAAGGAAATGGGTGAAAAAGATCCATGAACTTTGAAGAAAATGAAGTTTTAAGTGAAATTTTCAAAAGATGCCAACTTTGAAGCTCCATATCTCTTAAATGGTTGATCTTATGGAAAAAAATTATATGTGTCAAAGTTGTTTATTGGATCAAAATCTACAACTTTCATGTTGGAAGTTTTTTTCAGTTTGTAGGTGAAATTTTGAGTTATTCCCTTTCAAAGTTTGGAAAAAACCATGAAAAACACTTAGAAAAATTTTCTAAGTATGAAAGTCAAACTTTTGACTTTTTGATTCTTGATTGATTTTCTTGATTTTTCTTGATCAAATGACTTCTCATATCATATATTGATGATTTAAAACTTCAAAAGTCATGGTTGACCAAAATTCCCCAAAAGTCAATGGTGATCTTGTACAGTTGACTTTTTCAGACGAATCGCGTTTCTGGAGATTTCAAATGAAACAGGCTATCCTCACCATATGAATGGTATGAATGGATCACATTGAAGCATTAGAGGATATTGAGCCATGGTTTAAGTTGTGGCACCATGTCCTGATAAAAAAGTCAGTTGTTCAGTGAATTAGGTCAAAAACCCTAATTGTCGACCTGATGAAATTGATGACTGTGGATCTTGAATTGAGATGTAATTTCCATTGGATATTGTCATAGGGATTATTTGAAGATGATTTAAACCTTTGATTGACTTCCAGGGGATTTTTAGGGTTTCCCAAATGTGATCCCTGATTTCAGTCCCTGATAGTTCAAAACCCTGATCTGAGGATTTGTCTGATCAATCTTTGTGTAGGAGATGTTATGAGCCAATGGATTAGGTCAAAATGATGCACTTGAGGTCTTGATATCATGTCCCAAGTCATTAGGTCAAATTCTGAGCAAAAGTCAGGAGTGTGCTGTCTTCAGTCAAAACCCTAATTCAGTCGATTCAAAGCTGTTGAGCTTGTTGAAATGAATCTCTGAGGACCAAATGTTGATTATTGATGAAGATGATCCATTTGAGATGAAGGGAGAACAAAACCCTAATTGATTGTTACTTGCACTGATGAGTGATCTCTTGATTAAACCCTGCTGAGCACAAGTAACAAACACAAGCTATGCAATTTGTTAGAGATGCAAATGATGCATATGTAAATGATGTGAGGTGGTATCTTAGGTCAAAAATTGGGGTATGACAGATGGCATCTAGAGACTTCATCAATTCATTTTCCTCACAGTGAGATTACCATCACTCTTGATAATGTGGCATGCCTCCTGCATCTACCTATAAGGGGTATCCTCCTTGGTCACGGTAGGCTGGCGAAGTAGGAAGCAGTGGAGATGTTGATTGTTAAGCTGGGGGCTGACCCGGATGACGCACTTGAGGAGGTGGAGAGGACCCGTGGGGCGCATGTGAGGTTTCACACCTTACAAAGGTTATATGATGCGGAGCTTCTTGCTGCACATAAGGCTGCTGGCAATGAGGTGGAGGTGGATATACATAGAGAGCGGGCGCTGAGATGTTACTTCCTATATTTGATAGGCACTCAGCTCTTTGTGGACACGAGCTCATTGTACACGGACATTGTCTATCTGACGTATTTATCGAATACAACATGTATCTATGAGTACAATTGGGGAGCGGCTGTACTGGCGTACAGTTACTACAGACTCGGAGAGGGATGCTTGTGGAAGTTAAGGATAGTGGTAGGCAGACGTACCCTTTTAGTGGTAACAATCTTATCCCCTTCTACTTATTATATATTTTTTATAGTAAATTAAAATAACCGTGTTTTTTTCAGGCTTGGATACTGCAACACTTCCCAGACGTTATTGGCTGGGGAGAGTTGCCTACCTATACTGAGCTCATGCCGCGTACCAGTGCATTCAGCCCCCAGAGAGGGAACCAGGTGTCGGATCCTTACAGGCGTAGACTTGATCAGATGGCTGCTGAGACGTACGTTATGACTGCTATGCTGAGCACTGGGAGACGGTTCCCTTTGATGAGATAGAATTGTATTCTGGATGGTTGGTCGCCAGCTCGACCATCATTGTACGTTATCTTCCAGAGCGCGTCATGCGTTAGTTTGGCTACGCACAAATGATACCTCGCGACCCTATAGTCTACGCTCATATCACCGGGACCCATCGATAGTTAGATGAGGTCTTTGCGGACAGGGAGCATCACATGGTTCTTGAGGAGGCTCAGGCGACAAGAGCAGAGAGCGACTGGAGCTGTGTCGAGGGGTACATCATCTGGTACTATAGAGTGTCAGACCCGTACATGCCTCCCGCTGCACTTGGAGATCAGCCCAGACCAGCCCACGAGGAGATTCTGCAGGCTCATCAGGCTGAGTTGAACCACACTCATGATCTTTTTCCTTGATGTCGTCAGATAGATGACACGGGCCTGGGAGCCGTTGCAGATGGTTTATTCCCTAAGGGGTCTAAGAAGAGGCGTGTGGTGGATGTTATGATTAGGTTTGCACATGAGGCATTTCTGTACCGTAGAAATTGTGCCAGGACTGGTGGGACACTTGAAGCTAGAGGCAGAGTCAGGAGAGAGCATGGTGGACGCAGAGGCGGAGGCGAGGCCAAAGGCAGAGGTTAACAACATGATGATGTGAAATATCATGGGAATTATGGAAGTTATGGGAGTTATTTTGTTCCAAGGAACATTTATTCCAAGGAATAATTTTTTCACAACCTTGTAACAAACATATGAATAACTATTATCAATTCATATATTCCCGAAAATGTAATTTATAGACTTGAATCAAACGCCCCCTAACCATTGTAAATGTAAAGCATGGTTACACTTAGGCATAAGTCTAAGATTATATTTTCCTCTCTATTTATAGGAACTACTAGGCAATATGCCTTATTTGGCCCAACTACCTCTCAGGATAACTACTAACTATCCATTAATTAATTAACTAACTAACCAACTATTTAAAAACATATAACAACTTCTTAAACCAACAATATTTAACTAACATGTAACAACTTAACTAACAATAACTGATAGGAAGTTATTCCTACCAAAACTATGAGATTAGGGTTTTCTACGCTAAAAGAAAAAGAACATTAAAATTAACTAAACTAAAATACTTTTCATTTCATTCATCCTCTTCAATGTGTCAAAGACACTACATATATAATAATACTAATGGGCCATTATCTAAAATACCCAAATACTAGTGGAAGCCCCATTCAATAACAATTAAACTAAAATACCAACTAATATAAAACCTTAAATTAATAATTCTAATTAAGCTAAATACAATTTTACTCTCTATCATTACTTACCCCTTAAAGATCAACCTTGTCCTCAAGGTTGTAAAAATCTTCCCTGGATCCCATAGTATGAAGAGAAATACTCTCTTAGCTGCAAACTCATATTTTGACATCAGGTGCACCCTCTGATGTGCACCAAAATATGCAACCAAAAAATGACCCTTCAAGGAACTACTAAGTGCCAGAAACACATACTTGAATAGCTTTGGATTAATTGGGTCACTCCAATAGCAACACCTTGAAGCAATCTCACTGTCAGGAGCATTTCCAGACAAGGATTTTATGTAGTTTTAAGCTGAAGCAACAGCCACATCAGAACCCACCAACTGCGAAAGGAAAGCTGCCAATGCCATGACAGGATTACCCACTTCGGCAAATGAAAACGGGCCTTAAGGTTCAAGAGAATAACCAACAGCTGTAAATGCTTCCTTAAGAGCATTTAAAACACATTCATTATCTACTTCCTCATCCAACTTTACTTTAATGTCATCTTCTAATTTAGTAGTATGCTTCCCCCTGCCACTGCTTGTTGAAACCTCTGGAACTTGCTGGTCCTCTAACCACTTGCTACCTAAAATAGGTTCAAACCAATTCTTCCCATCTGCAGTAACACAAGTACGATGATTTCTTCTAAGAGCGTTGATCAAACTAGACTTCCCAACTCCCCTAGGTCCCACAATCAATGTTGTTTGATCATCTCGCAATTGGAATGCAAGAAGATCAAAGTTTAGTCTGGATTTAACACTGCAAAAAACTGGCTGGTATCCCCAGTCCTGAAACCTAGCCTTCCAAGAATCCAAGGTCTCTTTATCCATAAGCTCAGTCTTGTTAAGAGCTAGAGTAAGAGGAATCCCAGTGGACTCAGGCTTTGGTTTATCAAGTGAGAAGAGAACCAGCAAATGGTCCACATTAGCCACGGGAGGGTCAAGCATTTCAGAGTTTCTCAGAAACACGTTCATGCCACTCATTTCTATTGCACCACATAGTGAGACCTCACCATCAGCTTGTGAAAAGTGCATATCACCGGTGTAGAGATTTTCTCCTTATATGAAAACAGGAAGGTATACCTTTGAACCTCTGCGTAGATTCTTAATGTCATAATTTCCACCATTCTCTCTTTTCGGTACTGTTCTTGCTGCTCCTCTTGCAATCTTCTCCCATTCCACAAAACTTTTTTCAATCTTGCCGAGGTGACTGTTTCTCGGTGTTGGTAAGTTTGCCAAGGGTCTTGATTGCAAAACCTCGCATAGTTTCAGAGACTTAAGACCATTTCCTTGATTATACATACCATTCAACAATAAAGGATCAAGCCCACCACCTAAATTTGCTTTCTGCCTTGATAACTTGCTGGTTGTCTCTACGAGTGCCAATTCCCAATCAGCTTTCCCATGTTCTACAGCAGGCGTCCCACGATACATTGGAATTATTAGCCGGTGCACCAGCAACGAATGCCAAAATAAATATATTCCTTTGGTCATCTGTAATGACTGCATCCTCTCTCAGATTCATCAAGTCTTCCGTACACTGTGGCTTTGGTTCAGGCTCTGGTACAAGCGAAGGAAGCGGGGTATAATTCTCAGGTGCAGGCAGTGCCTTGATTTCATTCATATTTGGTATCGGCTCCTGCTCTTGTACTTCCACTTTGGAATCTTCCTCTTTCCTCTCCGGTCCTTTAGGCCTCCTTGCCCTATCCCTCACATACTTCTCACTCGCCGGATCTTCGCCATGACTCGTCGCCTTCACAATGGCACCGTTTTGAATATTTTCCAATTCACGATCCTTACCCTTCAATTCTCCCTCCTCTACTACGACACTGTCTTGAACACTTCTGAATCCGCTATCGTTACCCACCTCCGCAACCGTATCAGTAACATGAACATTACTCACACCAAATCCCAAACCGTTATGACGAATCTCTTCTTCAAAAGAAACAATGGAACCAGTATCTTCCAACGCAAGCTCATCAGAAACATAGAAAGGTATTTTATCAAACACCTTATATGCATTATTTTCTAAAACATCATTAAACAACAATACCTTCACATCGGTCTCATATGAGTTGAAAAAAGATGTTGTTATAGTCGCAGATGCTGTTCCACCAAATAGAGTTGATGTCGTCGAATATGAAGTTCCTCCAAACAGTGTAGTGGAAGACGCAAATCCAAATAGAGTCGAAGAAGTCGAGGACAACAACGGTGCCTCAAACAGCGTTGAAGAAGTTGAAGAAGCCGAGGTAGGTGCTCCAAATGGTGTCAAAGAAGCGGATGACGGTGCTCTAAACGATGAAGATCCGGACACAGAAGAAGTCGCGGTGAAAGAAGACGACCTTGTTAAAAACTTTAAAGCGAGCTCTCTGGAGTGGATATTGATGGGTGAGAGGTTCATTAGTTTATGTTGTTTTTGTTTCGTTTTCGTAAAAGAGCAGTGAGACTTTTTCATATCCGGAGGTATTGTGCATTGGAAAGGGTTTTGAGACTTTTTTTGAGATCTTTTCTTAAAACAAGGATGAGACACTTGTAAATGCTTCTCAAAATCTTTTTTAATTGTGTAATAGGTTTTTGTTGGTTGTAGTGGTTGATGATGATTATTGTAGTAGTATGGATAATGAAATGATGAATAGGATAAATATGGGTTATGATTAGGTGGATGTGGTGAATACCCATGGTTTGGATACAAACTTGGTGATGATGATCCATGAATGTAACAAGGTGTAAAAAGTTCCCATGGAAATGATGGAAAGGATGGTGTGGTAGGAGTGGTGTCTATGGTGGAGTAGGATGGAAATGAATGTGTATGATAAGGATAATCCATAGGAGGATTTGAGTGCATGATGAAAGCACCAATTGATAGGAAGTTATTCCTACCAAAACTATGAGATTAGGATTTTCTACACTAAAAGAGGAGGAACATTAAAATTGACTAAAATAAAATACTTTTCATTTCATTCATCCTCTTTAATGTGTCAAAGACACTACATATATAATAATACTAATGGGCCATTATCTAAAATACCCAAATACTAGTGGAAGTCCAATTCAATAACAGTTAAACTAAAATACCAACTAATATAAAACCTCAAATTAATAATTCTAATTAAACTAAATACAATTTTACTCTCTATCAATAACAGACCTGTCAGTAAACTTCCTGTTAGTTTCAGTTCATTCCCCAAACTTTCAATGAGTCAGCATATCACTTAAAGAGACCTTTTGGAAATTCAATATCGTTGTCAAATATAAAAGCATTCTTGTGCTTCACTTAATATCCTATACTTGTGAAATAGTTCACAACACACACACACAAACACAAACACACACTTATTTTTAATAGTTTAGCTTTAGATTAATGTCGCACGCTCGCGAAAAATGAGCAGAGTCGCCACCAATATATTTATCCCATAAGGGAAAGGAATATCAGAGAACCTAACAAAGGAAGGAACAGGGTCTTGCGACCAGAGAATCTAGGTACGGGAGTCGGTTACGCAAGGGGAAGGTATTAGCACCCCTCGCGCCCATCGTACTCGATGGTATCCACCTATGTTTGTTTCTATCTAAAGGGTGTGTACTATGTCTACCTACATGCGAATGAATGCAAAAGGAAATACGGGGAAAAGAAGGAATATTTACAAATGTGCTCGTTCAAGCCCCGCGACTTGATGCCTACGTATCCTTTTCAGGAATCAGAGCGCCGTAGTTCGGCTCCATAGTTTCTGTTTGTTTTTGTATTTTTTAGTTGGGCGGGGTTAACGTTCGCGCTCTTGCATAAGGGATCGACCTACGATGCGTACGAGCGGAAATAACGGTGCCCTTAAGAGAAAGAGATGAGAGAGAGACTTTGAGCGTTTCGAGGAAATCCCTTAAGCAAGGGAAACTCGAGTTACTCTTTGGTTGGTGTTTTTTAGAAGTTGGGAACTTACGCCTGAATGGTACCCTTAAGCAAGAGAGATCCAAGCACTCGAACATTCCCTTAAGCAAGGGACGTTCAAGCTTCCATTCCCTTTTTAAGAGTTTTCACTTTGATTATTAGTGTTTTAAGTATCTTCTTTGTATTTTTTATGGGATTTTAATCAAGCATTTATTAGATGTTTTATGTTGTAAAAAAAAGGAATGGAAAAGAGGGAACTATTCCTAATTTCTAAGCCTAGAGTTATTTACAAGTCTAAATCCTATGTTAACATGGTGATTGAATTCTAAAAGGAGCATTAGAATGATTAACAAAATAGGCCAAAGATATGGCCAAAACAAGTAACAAAATCACAACAATTATATGAAAATAACATGAAAATGGTACAAAACAACTCAAGCATTAGTGAAAAATTAAACTAAAAATACTATTATTTACGAGTTCTTATGAAGGAATTAACCTAAAAATCTACTATTTTTATGAGTTTTCTTATAAAAAAAGAATTTTAATTCAAGCAAAAATCTAAATTGATGAACCCAAAAATAATGTTTTTTATGAGTTTTTATATGGATCTCTTTTGCCTAAAAATAAAAAAAACTACAAAATATAAAGGAGAAAAACATGTGGATCCAGGGGGTGTGAACCTAGAATGGTGGTGCAAGTAAATGGGGTGCAGGGCCCATGGCAGAACTTGGCCCATCAGATTTGTTTTATTGTTAAATTTTGTGTCAAAAAAGAAATGGTGATGAGATCGAGCCTATGGAGAGGGTGTGGACAACAAATTCGTTCAAGCCCAATGGAATGTGTCTTGACCCAATTTAACTTACCCATTATTCAGATTTTTATTTCAGAATTAAAGTAAAAAAAGAAATTAAAAAAGAAAATTGATTAAAACGGTGCGTTTTGGTTTTAGGGCCAAATTTGTGACTATCAGACTTCTCAGACTCAATCCTTTCTTGCTCTTCTCTCTCGAACAAAACCTCCCTCACCGGGAGTCGCTCCGCCGTGCCGGAGGCGGCGGAGCTTGGCCAAATCTGGAAATTATGACCTCGCTACAAACCTCTCTTCATCCTCTATCAGAATCTCGCATCAATTTCGCCTGAAAGAGGCTCCCTCCTCCCAAATCGAGAAAGGGATTACGAACCCTAGTTTGTGCAAACCTCCCTAATAGAGTGGAGTTTGAGCTATTTGCGAGCGATTAGCAAGGGAACGTGACAAACAATATGGAACAACGCTAAAGCAGGGTAGAATTGGGAGTTCGACGCGACTTACCTACTGGAGCAGTTCCGGTGACTCTTCGACGGCTGGCGCAATAAACGCGAGGAATACTTCAATTCAGGTAACTTTCTGGTACTCTTCTCCACCTTCCTTAAGCTTCTTCTTCTTCTTCTATTTCATTTTTCTGCGTGATGTTGATGATTGCGTGTGTGCGAGTGTCGTGAGATCAGCGCATTTTGAGAGAATGCCGAGGGAGGTGATGGAAGTTAGGCTTAGCACATCCTCATTCAGAGTTCAAAGATGGAACTCTGATGAAGATTGGTGGTTGTGCTTTGGCGAGAATGGAGAAGATGTGGTTGCAGAGAGTGAGCAGAGAGAAGTGCAGAGTGAATTGAGGGAGAGGATGAAGGAGAATGGTTGCGTGAGATTGAAGATGAATGTGAAGAATGAACCGTGTAGAATGGTGAAGTGATGATTATGGTGCGTGAAGAAGTGTAGGAATGAATGGTTCAGTTATATAGAGATGGAGGTTTGAGAATTCAGTTAGAGGATTGGGGAGTGGAGGAAACGGTTATGAGAAGAGCAACCTGAGCCTTTGGATTTGGAAATTTGTTAGGAGAATTGGATGGAGGGGATTGAATCGGTTAGAAGTTTGTCATTCTGTTACAAAATGGTTGGGATTAGTTATGGCAGTTAGAGGAATGGTTAGAGTTAGTTGAATGTGTCAGTTGGGTTAGTTATGGTAGTTAGGTGTTAGTGAAAGTTTGTAGGATAGTAACTGAAATTGGTCAGGTGGTGTTAGTTTGTTAAACTGTTTAAGTTAATTAGATAGAGGTTATTGGTTGTTGTGAAGTCTCTTGATTGGTCATTATTGTAGTTTACTTGTAATTCTCAAGGTTCGAAAACTGAATGTCCAGCTGACAGTAACCATCATAAATATTGCAACCCCGAAGTACAGTTCTCGCGGTAATAGCACTCTGTTGCGATTGGTACTGAATGAGAGCCTGAAGGCACAATTACTGGATTGTTGCGGTTCTACGCGGGGCAGGCTGAGGCTAGTCGATGTGTTATGTGCAGTAGGATACTTGTAACTGTTAGCTTGAATCAAGTAGAAAAGTTAGTGTGAGATTATTAGCAGAATTCCTCGACTCTTGTACTTGTTTTTCTGACTTGGTAACTGAACCTTGAATTGCATGCAATTGGATGATGAGATTGTGAAGCCTTAATTTTGATGAGTTTTTCTGTTGAACTGATGTGCGCAGGTTTGGCTTTGTGGAGGTTTGCAGGGATTTGGCATTAGCAACATGAAGTACATGGCTCGGTGTTAGCAGCTTGAGATTTTTATATTGCGATGCAGGGTTCGTTTATAGGTTGATACATTTGAAATTCTGTTTTGATGCCAGGTTATGTTAGTAGTGATGGTTGAATTAGTTTTCTGAATTTTGGAATTGTTTTATCAAAGAGATGGAGGTGTGATGTAGTTTATGTGAACTGATTTTTATGTCATGGATTTAGGTATGGATATGGGGCTGGTTTGAATATGGTATAGTATGGCTATGTGTAATACTGATTTTTGCTTTAGTTTCCTGTAGGTGCTCTGAGTTAGGGTAGTACATTTTTTATGCAGCATTTTATGTATGACCTTTGAACTTGAAACTGAGTGTTTATATGCTGCAGGGGCTGTTTTGTTGCTGTGATGAGTGATGATGAAATGAGAATGGATTGCTGTTGTTTGTGAGAGATTGGAGAATTTTGCAGCAATGTAGGATCTTGTTCTTGTTGAGTTTTTTCAATCTGCAAATCGCTCATTCTTGTGGAATTTTTTGGTTGCAAAGTGAATTAATGTGAGTAACAAAGAGTATTTAAAAGGACGGGTTCCATTGAAGGCTGCAGCTTGTAATGTTTTTTTTTATATTTTTCTTCTTTGTATTCCACGTTGTACTATATATGTTTTTTGTAATGGATAAGTAAACTTGGACATTTGTAATTTTTGTAACCTCCTTGTAATTTGTAATGGGTATTGATATTGAAAGGATACTTGAATGAATTTTGAAATGAGATGAAAACCCAAAGAGTGATGGGTCCTGGACTTGGGATAAATAGCTTGATTGTTTAATTTCTAAGTCTTTTTCCAACTTTTCCTTTAATTTTGCAATATGAACTTCTGACGCTCTTTCTTCACTACTTGCACCGGCAGCACAATCCACCAATAATTTGTAACGGAGGAAACACTTGAACGAGGTAGTCTTACTGGGAGGAACCCACTGATCACATGCCTTTCAAAAGACTAAGCCAACCACAATCATACCCTTTTTTGAGAAATAAAAACTTTGTGCCAAACCTATATGAGATCTCAATTCAGTCCATGATCCTTGATTCCATGTTTTTTTTTTATGTTAATGATGCATGAATTATGTTAATGCCCTAATGGAAAGATACGCATGAATGCAAATCTTAAGCCAGTTAATACTAAAGGGGTAGGACAAATTTGGGGTATGACAATTAATGATTGTCTTTATGCTCATTTGTTGTTGAAGATTTAATACAAGTTTGTCTTTAAGCTATGCCTTTTGAGCATTGATTATTAGAATATGTTGCTACTATCCTTTTGAGTATTTATAACTAGGATATGATACTACTGTAGGAGAGAAATGGAAAACTGTTTTTGATTCTATTATTTATTCTAATGCTACAAATTTAGCAAAGTCATACTTATAGGGTACAGTAAATCAGTTAGATTCAGTACCTATGAATGTTGAGTTATCCCAACAAAACACCTAACATAACACATACAATAGAATCCAAAACAAAATGCTATAGTTCACTTAATCTAGCATTCGTGTTGTTTATGTACAGAATGATCCTTCCCGTTATATGGAGTCTCGTTGGAGAGATATGAAAGTTTTCAAAAAATAGTGTGTTTATGTGTTTGGTTTTAGTACAAAATAAAATTTCAATAAAATAAGGTCGTGCAAACTAAATAAGGACTTGTTTCATGTTATTTGCATTGAAGATAAGGAAATATACTCTTGTATTGTTCTGTTTGATAGCATTAAAATAGTAAAAATGAGTTATGTTTAAGAGTACAAAAGAGTGATTCAGAAGGAAGCTATTATGATCTATTCTGATTTTTTTGTTGATTCCTAAAGTTATATTGAAATTTTTGCTCAGCAATACAAAGGTGGAATGAAGTGGAGAAAAAGGAAAATCAAAGTTTTATTTAACTGAATTAAAATTAGCTCAGCATTAGCAATAAAGTAAGCAATCCTAAAATTTATTTATATGTATGAAAATAAAATCCATAAACCTTAACAATGGAGTATTGCAAAGTAAATCTCGAAATACTCTTGCATCTATCGACTATATAATCCTGTAACAAATTAGTGAATCAATAAAATACAAACTAACAAAAGTAAGCATTTGAAAGTGAAACTTCATATTCAACTTTTTTTTTGCTTTTTCTTCTTTTACAAAACAAAAAGATAATGGAAACAGAAATTATATTGGTGTTCAATTTCTTGCGGTGGCATTCCTATAAATTATATTAGGGTTTTAAACAATCCAAATTTTACAAGATTTTAAAACAAATATTGGTGGCAAGATATCATGTCTATGAAATACGAGTACCTGTGTAATGATTTTACAAGAAGATAAGATTGAGATTAAGGTTTAGAGCTCCGATGGTTGAAGCACTAGCAGCATGCAATGGAGCTCCGTCGATCTTTCATACTGGTGATTCAGAAACTGGAACAGAATAGAAACATAATGGGTTAGGGTTTGTCACCATGAACAAAATTGATTTAAAATGGAAATGAACGGATTAGGGGTTGTCACCAAGAACACAATTGATTTGAAACAAAAAAGGACGGATTAGGGTTTGTAACTCACCATGAACACAATTGATTTTACATATTGGTTTGTCACTCACGAACACAATGGATGTAGTTGATTTTTACGATGTTGAATTTTTAGGGTTTTGATTTTTCACGATTTTGGTTTGAAAGAGAGAATGCGTAAAATGAAATGAAAGAAAAAGAGATGAATCGTTGAATTAGTTGAGTGAATAGAGAAAGTTGAAAAGTTACGAGGAAATAGGAAAAGAATAAAGGGAAAATCAAAAGTTTATGATACAATATTTAAATGATATATATATATATATATATATATATATATATATATATATATATATATATATATATATATATATATATATATATATATATATATATATATATATATTAATCGTTATGAATTAATTTTTAATTATGTATCAGTGAAGTAGTGGCTAGTTAACCATTGAAAGGATTTTAGTTTGCAAAAGTTTGCGGGCTCGAACATTGTTGGGGTAAAAAAATAAATAATGTAGAAAACATAGCGTAGGCCAGACCGACTCTAAATAATTAATTAATTTAAATAATTATTATATAAAGTTAATATGTATGATATAATTAAATAAAATTTTAAAAATAAAATAATGTAAAAATATTAGCGTCGGCTAGACCAACTCTGACTAATTAATTAATTAAATTAAATATTTTATAAAGGTAATATGTATGGTATTATATAGAAAGTTAAAAAATAAAATAACTTGGAGAACTTAGTGTCGGTTTGGCCGACTCTAATATTTTACAGCGACGCAAAATAGCGTCGGTGTCGGTGGCCGACGCTAATGTGGGAGGCTAAAATGCAATTTTTTAGTAGTGGACGTACGTTATGACTGTTATGCCGAGCATCGGGAGACGGTTCCCTTTGATGAGATAGCATTGTATTCTGGATGGTTGGTCGCCAGCTCGACCATCATTGTATGTTATCTTCCGGAGCGCGTCATATGTTAGTTTGGCTACGCACAAACGATATCTCGCGACCCTATAGTCTACGCTCCTATCACCGTGACCCGTCAAAGTTAGATGAGGTCTTTGTAGACTGGGAGCATCACATGGTTCCTGAGGAGGCTCAGGCGACAAGAGCAGAGAGCGATTGGAGCTGTGTCGAGGGGTACATCACCTGGTACTACAGAGTGTGACACCCGTACATGCTTCCCGCTGCACTTGGAGATCCGCCCAGACCAGCCCACGAGGAGATTCTGCAGGCTCATCAGGCTGAGTTGGACCACACTCATGATCTTTTTCCTCGATGTCGTCAGATAGCTGACACGGGCCTGGGAGCCGTTGCAGATGGTTTATTCCCTAATGGGTCTAAGAAGAGGCGTGTGGTGGATGTTATGATTAGGTTTGCACATGAGGAATTTCTGTACCGTAGAAATTGTGCCAGGATTGGTGGGACACTTGACGCTAGAGGCAGAGTCAGGAGAGGGCGTGGTGGACGCAAAGGCGGAGGCGGGGCCAAAGGTAGAGGTGAACAGCAGGATGATGTGAAATATCATGGAAATTATGGAAGTTATGGAAGTTATTTTGTTCCATGGAACATTTATTCCGAGGAATAATTTTTTCACAACCTTGTAACAACACATATGAATAACTATTATCAATTCATATATTCTCAGAAATGAAATTTATAGACTTGAAACAAACGCCCCCTAAGAGTGTGTTTGTTTAATGGCTTAAAACTATATTTCTTTAAATGATATTTTTAGGATTATTATTTCCGCAAATATTGTTTCGTAGATTTCTAAGAATAATTATAAATTTGTTTAAATTATAAATAATAATAATAATTATAATAATAATAATAATAATAATAATAATAATAATAATAATAATAATAATAATAATAATAATAATAATAATTGATAGTGGAAAGTTATAGGTAATTCAACTTATTCTATTCTCACCATTTACGTTTTAGAATTAGAATAAGAATTAAAAAAGTTTGTATAAATAATATGCTTTGAAATAAAAAATTCTTTTATATAATTTTTTAGAACTCAAAATCAAACATGAAAATAGTATATTTCCATAATTATATTTTTAGATTTTTGTTTTAATCTTGAAACAAACACTGGTTGTTAGCATTTTTACATCCACGCGAAATTGACACATATTATGGGCTAAGTAGAGTAGTGGATAATGGTTTTAAAATTTCAAACACAATCATTACACATAGCAGAAATATTAACATTTCAGTGTTCTAAGAGAAGCTTGATTAAGAGGGAAAACATTATAATCAAACTTATCAGAATGTTATGTTGAGATTCATAAAGAATCTATCTTTAATTCATTCATGTTTCCTTAGTCACTGTAGACTCCAATTTAGGCTTGTCAATAAATCATTTTTTATAATTATAAAATATTTAATCTTTAGGTTGAAAAAACAAAACAATTTTTTCAGAATCTATTACTCTAATTTTATGTCATTTTTGTTTACATTTTTTTCATTTCTCGAATGTACCATTTCATTTATTGCTTCTAAGACAAAATTATTGATTCTAACAATATATATATATATATATATATATATATATATATATATATATATATATATATATATATATATATATATATATATATATATATATATATATATTATTTTACATCGAGAGATGAGAGAAACAAATATCAATCATTGTATTTATTAAGAGAGAGAAATTAATAGTCACATTAATGTATTAACATTCTCTCTCTTAATAAATTATATGGTTGATATTTGTTCCTCTCATCTCTCATTATAAAATGCTTTCACTTGATATGCTCTCATATATGGAGTATATCAAGTGAGAGCATTTTATAACGAGAGATGAGAGAAACAAATGTCAATCATTAGATTCATTAAAAGAGATGAGGAGAGATCAAATTACATCCGAAGAGTTACACTACGAGTTACACTCGCTTATAACTTCACATCGGATAAATATTTTTTAAAATTAATCTTTGGATTGAAACATACTATCATGTAAATCATACCAATAAAGTTTGAGATTAATCTATAATGATTTACTAAACCATCAAGATATCCAAAGATTAACATCAAAATGAACTTTCATATAATGTTAATTTTGATGTAATTCATTGACATAGTAAATCATTATAGATTAATCTAAAACTTTATAGATATGATCTATATGATAGTATGTTTCAATCCAATGATTAATTTTTAAAAAAAAAACGAAATGAAGTTATTGAGCGAGTGTAACTTGTAATGTAACTTTTCAAGTGTAATTTGATTCCTTCTCTTTTATATATATATATATATATATATATATATATATATATATATATATATATATATATATATATATATATATATATATATATATATATATATATATATATATATATATAATCTTTTGAGAAATAGAATGTTGGAGTTTATGATACTGTTAGATGTAGGGGTGGAAAAGCGGGTGGCCCGCCCCATTTAAGTCCGTCTAAAAGCGGGGCGGGGCGGGACGAGCCTACTTAGGCGTTCGAGCTCAAAAGTTAAGCCCGCTCCGTTTACTAACGAGCTAGCGGGTTGTCGGACCGGCCCACCAACTTTTATTTGTTTTTTTAGTTTACAATTTGATTTACCACATAATTTACAAAAAAAAATTTAATACCAAAAAGGTCGATAAATTTTATTTTTAACAACGCACAATAGAACTTCAACATGGCTAGTCCAAACAATTCAAAAAATAAAATAAATAAAGATCAATTACAACAAAAAAATGACGAAATAAACTCAACCACAATAAAAAGCGTATCAAAATAAATAAATAAATAACACATATCACTCTAATCCTATTTAATAACTAACTACTAAAAAATTCAATTAAGAATTTACATAAGACAGACAGTGATAACAATTACACCACATAATATATCACGGTAGGGTTGCTCAAACAAACTGTGAAACCCAATTGAACTGCCGAACCGAATCGAATTGGAGTTAAATTAACTGAACCATTAATATTATTAATGATTAGTGAACCAAACTTAATTTTATTAATGATTCTAGAACCAAACCGATAAGCAATTAACCACTTTAAATTTAATTTCGAACCAAACCGTACCGTTAAAACTTTGTTTCACATGCGTTCTATTGGACTTGGTCTAGCGTTTACTGAAGGGCTCTCTTAGTTTTATATAATTTGATATCACATGCGTTCTACAAAATCTGATTGCTGTTAATAACTTTTATACCAATTAGAGGAACATTACTTTGCTTGGTATTTAATGCTACACTTTCATTAAATGTATTGGAAGACATGTTCAACTTCAACTCAATTATATTATTCGTTTAGAAAGCACAGAAGAACTAGATAAGAAATATCCTATGATGTTAATTCTAGTATTCGTATAGATTTGTTATTTAACTATGTTTAGTTCACATTATTAAAAGACAGTGAAACTAAGAAAGAGATGGTGGCCTAACTATTACTATTGATAAGATATCTGTTATTCATAAGTGCTTATTTTTATAAGTACTTGTGATATGAGCTTTATCCAAATAGTCCTAAATATTGTAGAAGTTGACTAGTTTGTGATTTTTTTAATGAGTTTAAAATTTTAAATTAATTTGAATTTTGATTATGAATATAGATAAAAAAAGATTAAGTTAAAAATTATGTATAATAATATACTAAAAAATTTATAGAAAAATGTTAAGAATAAATTTAAATAGATTTTTTATTTAAAAATTTTAAAATTAAGTATGAGGGTTCGGTTCTTTTACAAATGGTTCGGTTTAAAAAAATTGTCTTATAATGGTTTGGCACGGTTCAGAATTCCGAACCGTTATGTCAAACCAATACTTTTGGTTTAGTTCGATTTTAAAAAAATTGAAACGGTTCAGTACGGTTCGGATGCCTTTATATAATGGTTCGGTTCGGTTCAGTTTTGTGACAAAATTGAACCATGAACAGCCCTATATCACGGTGCATAAAATAGTAGTGCATAAAATATCAAAACCTAAATTTCTCACTAATTACTTCATATAAACTTCTATATTAATCGATTTCTTAATAATTAAATACAAAATTTGTCACACTTATAGACTCATAAAATCTCCCCTTTTCTTAAAATCAACATCTATTTCTAAAGAAAACATGTGAGTTAATGTATTAACAACTTAATTATGCATGTTATACAAGTGTTCTTTTATTTCAAACTTTTCCAATCAATACATGTATTAGAAAGTTATAGAAAGAACGTTACAATTATGATTCAACATATATTAGAAAGTTATAAAAAGAACGTTACAATTATAATTCAATTTGTATGTATAATAATTTAGAATACAATCAATCAACATAATTCTAAGAGAATAGTGTTGTTTTTATAGTTAAAGTTGTTTTAATTGTAAATAAAAAATAATTTTTTTAACAAAAAGTCCGCGGACAAAACCCACTCTGCCTCGGCTCGCTTTTTTAAGCGGGTTAATTAGAAGAAACGGACTAACTTAAAGTGTTGAGCCGAAAACGTCGGCCGAACTCGCCTAAAATGGTGGGTCAAACGGGCCGACCTGACAAGTCTGACCCGTTTTGCCACCCTAATTATATGTAAAACTCTTGTCCTACACTAACTTTTGTGTAATGTCACTTAAAAAATTATAATAAAATTTTTATGTTTTGTAGCTTGAGAGTATACTTTTTCCTTCACACAAGTTAACATTTTCATCATAACTCACTACAACAAACAAACCTGCAAAATCTTAATCATATTTAGAAAGACAAAATTTCATATTTATTTATACTATTTAAAAAGTCAAAACATAAGTATATTAATTGAATGAATCCAAGCATGAAGCATTAGCAATCATAATTATTTTATTTATACTTAAAAAAAATGAAAAGGAAAAAAAGAAAATTAAGTGAGAAAAAATTAAAAATAAATGTGAGAAAGTGTAGGAAAAAGAAATGTGAAAAAATTTAAAATTTGGATTTAAAGAAGAGAATAAAGATGGAGAAAGTTGAAGTTAAAAAATAATGATTTAAATGAGGTTATGTTTCACTTGTAGTGGATTATACTGGGAAAAATTGAAACATTAGTTATTTATCTTTTTGACCTTTTGTTAGTGTAAAGTAATGTAAACATTAGTTCTATTTATTTTAATCATAAATTTTCTTTATTTAAGAGACAAGTTCTTTATTTTCTCAAATGTCAAAAAAATTCTTATTTTTTCCTTCTCACATGTCTTTTTTTTATATGTATAGTTATTTCATACAATTGAGTTTAAATGATCATTGCTATTTTACAAGTAATTCATTTTAAATTTACATGTGTATTTATATATATTTTATACCGTATACAATTTAATAATACTTGATAGCGGTGCACACAACTAATTTTTCATCTCACGGGTCACTATCGGGACAATATCAATTTTATTTGAAAATTTCTTTTCATTTCTCCATCTCACGGGTCCCTTTTTTATTTTTGTTTGGCTATTTAATGCAACTGAGTTTACATGATTATTGTTTTTTTATAATTAAGTACTTCATTTCAAATTCACATGTGTATCTAAATATATTTTATATTGTATTTAATAAATTCACTCGTGCGGACGCACGCGTATCTTGCTAGTAATTTACTACAACTAACACACCTCAATTGAGAAGATTTTTGAATTCTACAAGTTGATTTAAGGGAGTTCCAAAAATACTCAATTATATGATTGCCATATATTATTTACGGGAGTATTATACCATATAAAATAGGGTTGGCTTTGTGATACATTCTTGATGTTCATTGATTCAAAACCTCAAAACTCTTACATGGAGAGGAAACCCTTTCTGTAAGAGCATCTGCAATTTGAAACGTAGTTGGAACATGTTGAATGTCTAGTTTCTTGGAGACCATATGTTCCCTTATAAAATGAATGTCCAATTCAGCATGCTTTGTACGCACATGAATAATTGGGTTATGGGAGAAAGGGATTACACTCAGGTTGTCACGTAGCAACTTGTGGGAGAAAAGGAGTTCCTTGCATGATTGATCATTTGCCTGAGTTTCTTGTTCCTATGAAAACCCTAGTCTGAGTACTAGGTGGCCAAGTGATCTCTCTGGGCATTTGTCTTTGAGTTGATGAAATAACTAGAGATGTGACATCTTAGAGGGGGTCAAAATTAGGGTATGACATCTGGTCTATCACAGGTTGGACTTGGAGCAACCTGGGATTGCCTCTTCAAATTCTGCAGGCTGCTATCGGTGCTGTTCAGCGGGAGCCTTGGCAGCAAGGCTCGCACGCTGATTTTGGTGATGTTCAACAGGTGCCTTTGTTGCAAGTTCCTTAGCATGATTTAGTTCCTCCACTCCTGCAGTCTGCAGTCAACTCTCGGCAGCAACTACTTGCTGATTTGGAGTTCCTTGCATGATTGATCATTTGCCTGAGTTTCTTGTTCCTATGAAAACCCAAATCTGAGTACTAGGTGGCCAAGTGATCTCTCTGGGCATTTGTCTTTGAGTTGATGAAATAACTGGAGATGTGACATCTTAGAGGGGGTCAAAATTAGGGTATGACATCTGGTCTGTCACAGGTTGGACTTAAAGCAACCTGGGATTGCCTCTGCAAATTCTGCAGGCTGCTATCGGTGCTGTTCAGCGGGAGCCTTGGCAGCAAGGCTCGCACGCTGATTTTGGTGATGTTCAACAGGTGCCTTTGTTGCAAGTTCCTTAGCATGATTTAGTTCCTCCACTCCTGCAGTCTGCAGTCAACTCTCGGCAGCAACTACTTGCTAATTTGGAACAGCATAAACCTGAGGCGGATGCGAGGGATACTGTATCTTGGGAGGCAGCAGCAGATTGATGGTTTTCGGTTAGTAGTTTTTTCAGCTAGCTTGTTATCTAAGTCGCGTTTCTCTTTCGGTCCGGTTAATAAGTTTGATTCCGCGATTGAGCTTGTGTGGAAGGGAGAAATTCCTCTTAAAGTAAAAGTGTTTGCTTGGAGATGTTGCATTAATAGGCTCCCATCCAAAGACCTTCGTCTTTCTAGGGGCATTTTCATTGATATAACGAACCGTAAGTGCGTTTTTTATGGGAATTGTGACGAAACTTTAAAGCACATTATGCTAGAGTGTACTGTTTCTGGAATTATTTAGAGGGATATTGGAGAGTGGATCGAAATGAAATACACTCGATTTAAGTGTATTAAAGAGAGCTTTTTATCGTGGAGATCCTTTTGCCGTAAAGTAAAGGTGAAGTCGGAAAAGGTGAATATTTTTTGGATGGCCGTGTGTTAGAGTATGTGGATCTTGAGGAACACAATCATTTTTCGAAATGAAACGTAGAATGTTTTAGATACGGTGTGGAGCATTAAAGTTTTGGTGTGGTGACGGAGATTCATCAAAAATATTACTTATCCAAATTGTAATTTCTATGAGTTTAGCAAATTTCCCTTGCTATATTTATCGTAAGTTGTATTTAGATAGTAATTTTTCATTTTGTCGAGATTCGTCTCGTTCTCGTTTTGTATCCAGGTGAGAATCTTTAGTTCTCTTTGGTTAATATATCTGGTTTAAAATAAAATTTCCTAGACATTTGTCTGATACATGTATAGATAAAGAGTAAATACAAATATCTTATTTATATATTCAACAGGACCAATAAGAAAAAGTAGTAGGCATGTCCATGATTAGCATCCCTAATCTTACTTATGTTTAACTTCTACATAAAAATGATGTCTTCATAACTCTACATCATTCATATTGAACATAGTTTAATAAATTTTCTAATTTAAAACACATGTCTAGTTTCTATCACCAAAAGATGAAAAGTTTCTTAAAAAATAGATCTAAAATTTATAAGTATTTTTATGTTACCTCTTTTATAAATATGCTTAAGAGACATTTATTAAGTTGCAAAAGAGCAATAAAATATATTAAAATATATTATGCATTTTAGTCCTACAAATATTTAAGTGTTTTTAGCATTGCATTAATATACATTGAATATATCTATGTTCATTAGTAAAATTAAAAGATACAAAAATATGGTTAAAATTCTCAAATTTATTTATGCTATAATTTTGTTTTTGTCCTTATTCTTTCTTTCAGTGAAGGCTATCGGTAAATCAATGTTTCCCCTTAAATAAATTATTTTTTATCTTGTAATTCTTACATAACCTTTTATCAAATTATATTAACATTGTTTATTCTATTTTTACTTTTTACAACAGTTCCATGTGAAACTGATGAAGATTGTTCAAAGGCGTATATTAACGAGAATATGTTTGGTAGCCTTCTCGTGTGCCGTAATAAAGAATGTTGTTTGCTTGTGTTTTATGAATAATATATCTTATGGTAGAATATTTCATAAGTTACATTTAAGATTTAGGTTAAATATGCTTTTATTTTTATAAATATTTTTAATTTCTATTAAAAATGATATATTTTGATTCATACAAAATTTTTATGCATGTAATTTTAATCTCTACTATTTTTTAAAATTTAGAATTTTTTTTAATTATTCTTTAAATTTTAAATTTTTGAATAAATGTTTTCATACATGTTTAAAATTTCTAAGTCGATATTTTTATTACTTTTATAATTATCTTTTAAAATTTAAAAAAATTATATTTAATTCTTCTCATTTTAAACAAATTTAAAATTTGGTAAATAAATTTACAGTACTTTTAATATATGTGAAAAAATTATTCAAATATTTAAAAGTTAAAGGATAATTAAACAATTTTTAAAATTTTAGAAAATAGGAAGAACTAAAACTGTATACATAAAAATATTGTAGGGACTATAATATGTCATTTTTTAATAGAGATTAAAATTAAAATTTGAAATATTTATAAGGACTAAAAATATATTTAACTCATAGATAAATCATCTGTGTTGCACGGGTTTGATAAAAACATGTAATTCAATTATTTCAAAAATAATTAATTTACTCATTAAATATGTTATAAAATATAAGAATATGAAAATTTTAAATTTTATTTTATTTAATGTAATATTATTTTTTAAAAACAAGTGTGGACAGTCGCGCCAAACCCACATAAATCCTCAACTATGGCATCTCTGAAACTTATGTCAATTTCCAGATTTTGTATTTTACTTTGTATGTTGTACTAAATTGAACTTTAATTGTTCCTTGCAATACAATAACAGTTTCACATGCTGCCATCAGTCCTGCATCAAATCCAACAGTTAGGAGATTTTAAAGGAAGGAAATAAATTTAAGAAAATTGCATTGTGAAAAAATAAGTGTTGGAAATTGAAGCTGGGCAGAGGGCAGGAGAGAAAAAAAAAAGAGACGATCTGGATCCAATAACCTTAAGATTGTGGAGTTTTGTCTTATAGTGCAATAACACTACTACAAATTATGATTTTATGACAGAAGTTTACATCTCGAATAATAAACGAAGGAGGATATAAGTCCTAGAAGCGCCATGTATTATTTTTATTTATTTAAAATGAATAATTTTTTTTATCAGGTTTTAAGAAAAACAAGGAAATATAGTTATAAGGAAGCTCGCTTTCACACCCAGTTGTTGTATTTTATTTTTTTCAATTGTTTAGTTAGTATTTCTCACTTGACGTCTTTTTGAATTTCATTTATATCTTTGTTAATTTTTTTATTAGTATTTACATCGGCTACATAGTAGGGGTGGCAAAATGGATGGATTGGATGGATATGGATTGGATTGTTAATGGATGGATCAAACCAATCCATTAATCCATTAGAATCCACTAAATTCTCTTAATAAAAATCCAATCCAATCCATCCATTAAGGAATAAAATCCATCCAATCCAACTGTTAACAGATTTCTAATGGATGGATATCCATCCAAACAAATAATTTAAAAATTCTTAATTGTTTTTTAAATTTCACAATTTTTTTTAATATTCTTAATTATTTTTTAAAAAAAAATTGAAAATTAAATTTCACAATTTTTTTTAATATTCGTAATTATTTTTAAAGAAAATTTTAAAAAATTAAATTTCACAATTTTTTAATATTCTTAATTATTTTTAAAAAAAATTTAAAAAATTAAATTTCACAATTTTTTTAATATTTTTAATTATTTTTAAAAAATATTTTAAAAAAAATTAAATTTCACAAGAATTAAATATTTTTATTTATTTTTTAAATTTCATAAAAAAATTAAATTTCACACATAAAAATTAATATACCCATTATTTTTATATTTCTTTCAAAAATTTAAATTTCACAAAAAAATAATTTAAATATTCTTAATTGTAAAAAAAATAAAAAACACACACACACACACACACACACACACATATATATATATATATATATATATATATATATATATATATATATATATATATATATATATTCTTAAATGTAAAAAAAATACACACACACATATATATATATATATATATATATATATATATATATATATATATATATATATATATATATATAAATATAAATAACATAATTAATGTTAATAAGTTTAGAAAGTGATACAAAATTACTACAAATCTTTGGATTTCAATTACACAAGGTTCTTGAATTACAAAAGAGAATTCCTAGGTGAAACAAGATTCAAGATTGCATAAAGTCCTTAAGCTACAAGAGAATTCCAATTGATTGGAGCCATTCAATTTCTTCATGTTTCCACCTCTTCTTTGCATGCCAAAAGTTTTCTCATCATTACTCATCTTCAAGTTAAAGAACCTGTCATAAAGTTTTCAGAGGTATAATCTCATCATTGCTTCCTCTAGCAGTAACAACAAGAACATCTTTAGAATATGGTATGTGTGTGCATGTCATTAAGAAAAGAATGAGCTTCTTCTTTTTGTAATATACTTCACTAAGTATAGAAGAAACATCAAAGCACATATACCAATATACAAAAATAAATTTCTTTTTTGTTGAGAAACTTTATCTCTCGTAAATTAACTTTTGAGATGAGATAAATAAGTTAGTTATATTACTGTGTGTCCACCGTTAAAAATCTTTATAAGCATTTAAAATACCTATAATAAACAGTTATATTAAATATATAAGAGGAAAATTGAAAATGAAGTTAGTATAGAACTGAGCAATATTTGTGACATATGGGAAAAAGGTGCAGTAAAAAAGTTATATTAAATATATAAGAGGAAAATTGAAAATGAAATTAGTATAGAACTGAGCTATAGGCACATCACATAATGGCATAAGGCATAAAACAGCATCTAATTTTTTATCTATTCATTTTGTGCATCAAATACCTCTAACTTTGTGAAATCAATAAATAATTGATAGTAGAAGACCCTTATTATTTCATCACGTGTTTATATACTATTGGAAACATTAATTGGAAGAGGTAAGGTGAGCTCTTATAATGAATCTCAAATTCGTGTAGTTGCAACTTGATTTCATAGTTTGTATTTAAACTTGATTAATGATTGTCTAATTTCAATTCCTTCACAGATGGTCACTGATTGCTGAAAAACTGCCGGGAAGAACGGACCACGAGATAAAGAACTATTGGCATAGCTATTTAAAAAAGTGCTCAAAGATAAAAGATTACAAAACCACAATTCCTGTGTTAAATCCCAAACCATATGATAGTATTCAGCATTCAGTAACACCTCAAAGCCCTAGTTCTGATGTTGATAAGGACATTCATAACTATATTTTAGAAAGTTCGACAGTACCAATGCCGGTAGAAACATCAGCTGAAGACAACTAATGGCATAAGGCATAAAACAGCATCTAATTTTTTAACAATGACTAGTACATAGTGTTAGAGTTTACAGATCCACTGAGTTTACCAAGACTTTCCTGAAAAAACATCATTTATTATTTTCCACAATGAACCTATACCAAACAATATCTTGCTAGTCAGAGTCAACTGCATGGATAATCGATACTATTGGGTTCTATTATAAGTCAAATTATCAATTAAAGCATTACAACTAAGGCCACTTTTAGATGTTTCACCTAGTTTAATGGAAGTGACTCATTTGGTTGGATATGAGAAAAGCAAGAAGTAAAACCAGAACCAGCTTGGTCATTGGAGAAGAAACTGGAAAAGCAAGAAGTAAAACCAGAACCAGCTTGGTCATTGGAGAAGAAGCAATATATTTTTATATTAAAAAGTTTAATTTAATAAATGATAAAATAATATCCAATGGATTTATAAAATAAGATGGATGGATTGAATCCATCCATATGATTTAATGGATGGATTGGATAAATCCATTAAATTATTTTTTTGTTTAATGGATGGATTGGATGGATAAATTATAGGATGGATCGGATGGATATTGTGTTAATGGATTTTATTGCCACCCCTACTACATAGTCCAACTGAGTGGTAATATATTTTGCATTAACAATTTCAAATTTTTATTTTCAAAATCTTATTTTAATTTTTTATTTGATATATTCAAATCCCTCAGTTTTTATCCAAAATCGACGTGATATATTTTTAAGTTAATTCCCAGAATATGGCGCTATTGTGTTTTTTATATTTTGTATTTTTAATTAATATTGTCACAGCAAATTTTAAGTAAAACTGACTTGACACTTATTTTGCATGAAATACTTTAGACTACAATCTAGTTTCTAACTTTTCATTTACCTATCAACACTCAAACGTCATTTCTTCACTCTCACTTCGCCAAAAATCCTAGGCAATTTTCAAGCTGAAATTCATCAAAAATCTTCCAAGAGATATTCACCCAACATCATTTCATCAACATATATTCATTTTCGCAAAAGGTTTGTTCTTCATTGAAACAATTTATATACCACTCTGTTTTTCACTGAAATAGCTTACTGATCATTTTATTTAGGGTTTCTACGTTATTTTTTCTATTGATCATTCTGTTTCTACTATTTTCCATTTGTTTTTACTCAAATGTTATTGTTTGATCCAGGTTAGTCTCTTGATAGTCATGGTCGATTCTACAAGCACCTCTCATATAACATTTGTTGCAACCACTATTAATACAAATGTAAAAGAAAAACTAGAGGTGTCACGGTGTATACTAAGGTGAAAAAAGACCACAAAAGTGGTGTTCGCTGCTCGGTTAGAGTTGATATAGAAACCGACAGAACTTATGGTGAACATGTTGAGGATTTTATGAGTTACATTGTGTTACAAGGTAGAAGTAAAGTGACTATTTTGTTAGATAATTGGCACGACGTTGATGATGACATAAAGGACGCCATATGGAAAGATATTACGGTATTAATTTTGAATTTTAGGCATCTATTGTCTATATATGATCATTTATTTTTTGTTACTTATAACATCTCTATTGTGTAAACATAGGATATGTTCATTGTAAGTGCAAATGATACGAACGTGGAAAAGAAATTGCTTACATATTATGGTGAATGATAGAGGGGATTTAAGACACAGCTCACCCATGATTATATTAAACATGCAGAAGATAAATAAGTGCCTACATACGAGGTGTATTCATTTATTAATCAAGATGTTTAGGATAAATTTGTAAAGTCTCGCACCACTACTAGCTTCTTGGCAAAGAGCCAAAAAGGAAAGGAAAATCAGCTAGAAATATTTGTCCACGTAGGTTGTCTCATGGAGGAAATCAAAGACTTGAATATACGATGATTGGAAAAAAAACAAAGGGAGGAAGATCTGGGAGGTTCTATAACTCTTGATTTCATTTCATCTCCATTATCATGCCACAAGAAATGGAAGAGAGCATGTCAAAGAAAAGACGGCGAGTTCACATTATATGCTACGCGCCATGTGGTTCAAAAGATTGTAAGTATATACTCTTTTCAACAATGTTTATTTTAGTTAAATCAATTTGGTAAAGATGAAATTTTATATTTGTTATAGGATGATCTGGTTGAACAAATCAAAGTCGACTTCTTTACTTAAAAAGATAGTCATGACATCATGGTAGAAGCGATTAGTATCGAGGAGCATCATGGGCGTGTATGTAATTTTTGAAGAGGCGTTCGCTTCAAGGTTTTTTTGGACCATTTAAATAATCTAGAGAGAAAAACCATAAGAGAGAGATTGAAGAGATTATTGTTGTAGAGTTGGGGAAGGAAAAGGAGAGGTGGGAGGATGACCGGGATAGGAAGTTAAAGGAGGAGAGCGAGAAGATCTTGGAGGATGAGAGGGAGAGGATGTTTCAAACGTTCCGAGAGAGTGTATAGAAAGAGCAAAAGGAGCGGGAGAGGATGGGTGAGAATGAGCTTGAGAAGGTGTCCGAGAAGTGTACCTGCGATGTGCTTGAGGTATAAGTTATATGTTTTTTTATTACTGTTTTTTATTTTAATTTTATATTATATTTTTGTTGTTTTTATGATGCATAAATTTAATTCTATGGGTGTACGCAGTCACACAAATTAAAATCAGTTGGAAATGAACGTGAATGTAGTTAAGAAAGTTACGTGTGGTACAAGCGCGAAAGAAAGTTTTTCTACCAACCAAGGAAATATTGAGCTCACACCACCAAAAAAAGATAGTATTAAGAGACTAGAAGTAATGACTAAGAGTATAAAAACTAGGACGACAATTCCATATATACATGACTAGAAATTTATATTCATATGTTCTTGTACTTTAACATAAAGATTTGCTCTTGCAGGTACATCCACGAGTTTTATGTTGAAAGGAATTACTTGTGCTTTTTAACATCATATTATTTGTGTGTATTAGTGTGATATAAATATATGTAAATAATTTGAAGTGGCGACAACAACTCGACAACCATTCTTGTAGACACCATGCTATGAAATATATTCTTTATATTGTCTCTGAAGGCAATACAAATGGATGGACGAAGCATAAGGTATTAACTCAATTCACATATACGCATATTTATATTTCTTAAGTTCGTGTTGTTGTAGTTAGCTTATCATAATTCAAATTTTCTTCTAATTATATGAGTTTAACAACAAAATACCATACTTAAAAGAAGATATGGATGACATATGATCCTGTTGGTCCAGTGTCTTCTTATCTTGTTATGAATCTCGACAACAATAGTTTTTCTTAGTTGTTATAATCGTAATTTGTATATATGTAAAGATATTTTGTCATTTTTATGTGCAAATATGTAAATGTGTGTATTTTGTCTTGAGGACGACAATGTAAATTTGTACATTTGGTTTAAAATTATATGATATATTCCAATTCAGTCACATATTTTGTAGTTTCTATATAAAAAATGATACAGACAGGTGAAAATAAGATTTAAAACAATGTAAATCTGGTATTCATTAGTTAATGAATTTAAAATGATATGATACATGTCAATGATATAGACAAAAATGATACAGGCCGATGAAAATGATACAACTAAAATATGAGATTTAACCCATCGGTTATAACTTAAAATCGGGGTAAATGAATACCTTTTTACCTCGATCTTTAAATACAAACGATAGGTATATGGTGCGCGCAACAAATTTTTTTAAAAAAATGCAGTTCCTATAGATCGAACTTATGAACTTTTAATTTATAACTTCGATTTTAAAAACACTGAGGTGTTAAATGGTAGCTCATCATGCCGCCCTTTGTTACCTCGTCTAGATAGCCGAAATTAAATGCATTTCGCGACCAATATTAAATGTGTTATTTGTAGTAGTGTGACCTCTTAGACCAGATAGTAAGAGCATCTGATCCTTGAGAAAAACACAGATATCTAATAAGCATGTGTTTTTTTCTCAAAAAAACCAACTTTGATATACATTAAACATTTTCTAATGTGAAGATATTATGGTTATTTTCATGCCTCATCTTGTGTTGGCAAACGTAATGAGATTTTGGTGTATTGATTTCTTTCACAGTTGCACTATCTTATTTTATTTATATCCTTATAGATTATACCTATATATATATATGTTGGATTATATTTTTGTACAGTATTAGATGGTAAATTTGAACTACTTTTGTTTCTGTAAATATTCGTTATCATAACACATCAAGTGGTTCAGTAAATGTGTTTTACTACATCAAGTTGTTTAGTAAATGTGTTTTACAATAGCACGTATATAGTTGTCGGTGTAATTTCAAATGACAGGAAAAAGGTCAAGGAAGAGAGCACTAATGAGCAAGAAATCATAAGATGGCTAAAATTTTCATTATTTTGTTTCTTTACAATTTAATATCTTTTGATGCATTCTTAATATTGTCAAATGAGTAAAAAGAGTTGTTGATAGGTTATGTCGGCCATTAATTATTCTGCTCGGGGTTCTAGCTGTAAATGAGTTTCAACAGTTTCTTGCTCAATGGAAGTCGTGTTATGATGCCAAAAATGAAAGATGAGTTTCTTAAAGCATGTGGTAAAAGAATAAACGGTATATTTTAAAAGATTAGGAAAAAGGTGACAAAGTTGTCTTGGATGTAGGGCTGGAAATGAGTCGAGTCAAGTCGAACTCGCCTTAGCTAAGTTCGACTCGTTAAGAATTAGGTTAGGCTCTTTTTACCTCTTATTTAAAATAGGTAGGATCTATAGAGTTTATTTCTTACCTATTTCTTTAAGTAAAATGTTTAATTTAGGTTATTATAAACTTCTCGTTCCTAGTTGCAATGCTTATATGTTGTGGAAACATTTGTATCCATACTCATTTTTTTCTTTGGTCGTTGGTTTTGTGAGAGCATCAAGAGAAAGAACGAGAGATGGGGTTGGAGACGTGAATTAGAGAGAATGGTTGAAATTTTTTCCCTAAATTTAATGGTTTTAATAAAGGCTAATTAGTGTAAATAAAAATGAAAAAGAGAGATTAATTTATGAGGGTTTAGAATTTTATGGCATGCTTTACTTTTGCCAAGATTTGGATACAAGAGATTGAAGCCTTTACAGTGTTGAAGATCAACTAACGTTCAGTCAAACCCCTTTAAATACGAATTCACCTAAGATATTAAGGCACTTTGATTGAAACAGAGGTTTATGAAACAGTTATACAAACAAACTATAATTTGGCTAATCCATTTACTAAATCAGTGGCCAGAGATTTAGTAAAGACTAATTTGAAAAGTATGAGATTGAAACTCCTAAAATAAGGGTTCTGACAACGATAGCAACCCAATCTGAAGTTAACAAATTTTAACCTAAGATTCAATGGGTAACAACAAGTCGTTGATTTGGATATTTGCTCAACATTCTACGACAACGTTGACTATCGCATATTTAGAGTTGATTTTTTCAAATTCTTAATGAAGTTCTATATCGAGGATATGTATCTCTAGAAATAAATATATATTGAACTTCACCTACATGATTTTCAAGATGGTGTCATGTCAAAGTGAGAGTTGGAGTTTCTCTCATGAAAATTTCATGAAAAACAGGAAAAACGTATTGCCATAAATAGTGCTAGGTGAGAGATGTAGGCGAAGAACCATTAAAGAATATGTGTAAGGTAACACCAGTATAATCACAAAGGATAATAGTTCAAAGCACAACTACCTAACAATCTGATTAAACTTTTCATTATACTTACTAAGTTTAAGTTCAAATCGAAAGATACTTACCTGTATTAACATTCGTTTTCTCTCCTTTTTTGAAATTGGTCTTGTCATTATTAGAACAAGCGGGCGATTGTTTTAGTTTATGAGTATTAATTACAATGGATATGTTCCAAAATGACAAGAAAAGTGGAAGTGAGTAAATATTAATAAATGCATGAGAAACAGTCCCGCGTAGAAATATTTACTCACACTAAAAGTTGTTATAAAGAGTTAAGATTATTAACTCACAAAAGGACAAAAGAGGATAAAGTGACACGTATGGACAACTGTCGTCATCTCAAGCATTATGCCACTTGTCTCCTCCATACAACCTCTCTACGGTGTCGCCACCGGCGACACCGGCTCCGTCTCCGGTGTTAGAACAAGATTTGTTCTTATCAATATTCTTAGTTTTGATGATAACAAGGATATGAATTTTGTGTGAGATAATGTGGTACTCTAATACATTGCAATTTTCCTTTCAGGAAATATATAAAGAGTATGCACAAATCAGCGCTCAGAAGCTTTGTCTCAGAAGGTTCAGCATGCAACATCAGAACATGGTCTGGCAAGACATCAGAAGATGGTCAAGGCAGAATCAGAACATGGGTCTATCGAAGCATCAGAAGAACTTGAGATCAGAAGCAGAAGCACTGAAGTTCTCATGGTATCACGCTCAGAAGCACTTCAAGGTCAGAAGACAAGAAGATGCTATGCACCAAGCTGTTTGACTCTGATGATATTCAAATATTTTATTCACAAACATCAGATCAGAAGAAAGTACAAGTGGCAGGCTACGCTGACTGACAAAAGGAACGTTGGAAGCTATTAAAGGCAACGTCAGTAGACACAGCGTGAACAAGGCTCGAGGTAGTTGACAAAAGCGTGAAACATTAAATGCAATGTTGTACGGAACACGCAAAGAATTAAATGCACCCAACGGTCATCTTCTCAAACGCCTATAAGTATGAAGTTCTGATGAGAAGCAAGGTGAACAACTCTGAACCAATTCTGAAAGACTTGCTGAAACGCTGTTCAATTCAAAGTTCAGAAACTTCATCTTCATCAAAGCTCACTACATTGTTTCTGTAATATTTTAGTGAGATTAAGCTTAAACGTTAAGAGAAATATCACTGTTGTGATTATAGCTTTTCAGAAGCATTTGTAATACTCTTAGAATTGATTACATTAAGTTGTAAGGAACTAGAGTGATCGTGTTGATCAGAATACTCTAGGAAGTCTTAGAGGTTATCTAAGCAGTTGTAACTAGAGTGATCGTGTTGATCAGGAAACTCTAGAAAGTCTTAGAGGGTATCTAAGCAGTTGTTCCTGGAGTGATCAAGTTGTGATCAGAATACTCTAGAAGACTTAGTCGTGGGCTAAGTGGAAAACCATTGTAATCCGTGCGATTAGTGGATTAAATCCTCAGGTGAGGTAAATCACTCCGTGGGGGTGGACTGGAGTAGTTTAGTTAACAACGAACCAGGATAAAAATAACTGTGCAATTTATTTTTTTTACGTTCAAGTTTTTAGACTACACTTATTCAAACCCCCTCTTTCTAAGTGTTTTTCTATCCTTCAATTGGTATCAGAGCGCCGGTTCTAAGGTGAAAGCACTTAACCGTGTTTAGAAAAGATTCAGGAAGAGAAAAGCGCTTCAGTAAAAGATGGTTGGTGAATCTCATTCAAATCCAACTGCATCTACATCTGGCTTTGCTGAGCAATACAACGGTAACAATGGTTATACTAGACCATCGGTATTTGATGGTGAAAACTTTGAATACTGGAAAGATAAACTGGAAAGTTACTTTCTTGGTCTGGATGCTGATCTATGGGATCTTCTGTTGGATGGTTACAAACATCCTGTTAAAGCTACTGGTGTAAGGCTCACGAGAAGCGAAATGACTGATGATCAAAAGAAAGATTTCAAAAATCATCACAAATGCAGGACTGTTTTGCTGAATGCTATCTCTCATGCTGAGTATGAGAAGATATCTAACAGGGAAACGGCCCATGACATATATGAGTCATTGAAAATGACTCATGAAGGAAATGCTCAAGTCAAGGAGACTAAAGCTCTTGCGCTAATCCAGAAGTATGAAGCCTTCAATATGGAGGATGATGAAGACATTGAAAAGATGTTTTCAAGATTTCAAACTCTGACTGCTGGATTGAGAGTTCTCGACAAAGGCTACACCAAGGCTGATCATGTAAAGAAGATCATTAGAAGTTTGCCCAGAAGATGGGGCCCAATGGTGACTGCATTCAAGATTGCGAAGAATCTGAATGAAGTTTCTTTGGAAGAGCTTATCAGTGCCTTGAGAAGCCATGAAATTGAGTTGGACGCAAACGAGCCTCAGAAGAAAGGTAAGTCTATTGCATTAAAATCAAATATCAAAAAATGCACTAACGCTTTTCAGGCTAGAGAAGAAGATCCTGAAGAATCAGAATCTGAAGAAGAAGATGAACTATCCATGATCTCCAGAAGGGTAAACCAACTCTGGAAGAGCAAGCAAAGGAAGTTCAGAGGCTTCAGAAGTTCAAAGAGATTTGAACATGGAGAATCTTCTGATGACAGAAGATTTGACAAGAAGAAGGTCATGTGCTATGAATGCAATGAGCCTGGACACTATAAGAATGAATGTCCAAAACTTCAGAAGGAAAATCCCAAGAAGAAGTTTCATAAGAAGAAAGGTCTTATGGCAACCTGGGATGAGTCAGAAGATGAATCAGACTCGGAAGATGAGCAGGCTAACTGTGCGCTAATGGCGACAGAAGATGACGGGTCAGAATCTACATCAGAATCAGATTCTGAAGAGGTATTTTCTGAACTATCTAGAAAAGAGTTAGTTTCCAGTTTAACAGAACTTCTGGAACTCAAAGCTCATCTTAGTATCAAATACAAAAAGCTGAAGAAGCAATTTGAATTTGAAACTAAGAAGCTGGAATTGGAAAATTCTGAACTGAAGGAAAAAGTTTTAAATCTATCCAAAGATAGTGGATCTCCTTCTGAAACAGAAAAAGCCATTCCTAGCATGAATCATATTCTGAAAGAATATGACTTGAGCTTCAGAAAATTTCTATCTAGAAGCATAGGCAGAAGTCAACTTGCTTCTATGATATATGCTGTGTCTGGGAACAAGAGAGCTGGCATTGGTTATGAGGGTGAAATCCCATACAAGCTTGAATCTGTGGATGATATGAAAATATCATACAAGCCTCTGTATAACCAACTTAAATTTGGCCACTCCCATGATATTAAGCACACATCACATGCACAAAGTTTTCACATAACACACACCAAGAAGCATGTGACACAACCTAAGAAATATCATGGAACTCAGAATAAGAAGTATCATACTGTTCCTCCTATTAAATATTTTGCTAAACCCAAGTTCAATCATAACTTGAGGAGAACTAACAAAAAAGGACCCAAGAAATTGTGGGTACCTAAGGAGAAGATAATTTCTGTTGCAGATATCCTTGGCAGCAAAGAGGACAGAAAGCAAAATGTCATGGTACCTGGACTCTGGGTGCTCGCGACACATGACGGGAAGAAGGTCTACATTCCAAGACCTGGTGCTTAAACCAGGTGGAGAAGTCAAGTTTGGAGGAGATCAGAAGGGCAAAATCACTGGCTCTGGAACCATAAGTCTTGGTAACTCTCCTTCCATAACTAATGTACTTCTTGTTGAAGGATTAACGCATAACTTATTGTCCATAAGTCAATTAAGTGACAATGGTTATGATATAATCTTCAATCAAAAGTCTTGCAAGGCTGTAAGTCAGAAGGATGGCTCAATCCTATTTACAGGCAAGAGAAAGAACAACATTTATAAGACAGATCTTCAGGATCTTAAGAATCAGAAGGTGACTTGTCTTATGTCTGTTTCTGAAGAGCAATGGGTCTGGCACAGAAGATTAGGACATGCTAGTTTGAGAAAGATTTCTCAGATTAACAAACTAAATCTGGTCAGAGGACTCCCCAATCTGAAATTCAAATCAGATGCTCTTTGTGAAGCATGTCAGTAGGGCAAGTTCTCCAGACCTGCATTCAAGTCTAAGAATGTTGTTTCTTCCTCAAGGCCGTTAGAACTCTTACACATTGATCTGTTTGGCCCAGTCAAAACAACATCTGTCAGAGGGAAGAAATATGGATTAGTCATCGTTGATGATTATAGCCGCTGGACATGGGTAAAGTTCTTGAAACACAAGGATGAGTCTCATTCAGTGTTCTTTGAATTCTGCACTCAGATTCAATCTGAGAAAGAGTGTAAAATCATAAAGGTCAGAAGTGATCATGGTGGCGAATTTGAGAACAGATTCTTTGAGGAGTTCTTCAAAGAAAATGGTATTGCCCATGATTTCTCTTGCCCCAGAACTCCACAGCAAAATGGAGTTTAGAGCGAAAGAATAGGACTCTACAAGAAATGGCCAGAACCATGATCAATGAAACCAATATGGCTAAGCATTTCTGGGCAGAAGCAATTAACACTGCATGCTATATTCAGAATAGAATCTCTATCAGACCTATTCTAAATAAGACTCCTTATGAATTGTGGAAGAACAGAAAGCCCAACATTTCATATTTTCATCCTTTTGGATGTGTATGTTTTATTCTGAATACTAAAGATCATCTTGGTAAGTTTGATTCTAAAGCACAAAAATGTTTCCTTCTTGGATATTCTGAATGCTCTAAAGGCTACAGAGTATACAATACTGAAACATTGATTGTAGAAGAATCAATCAATATCAGGTTTGATGATAAGCTTGGTCTTGAAAAACCAAAGCAGTTTGAGAATTTTGCAGATTTTGATATTGATATATCAGAAGTTGAAGAATCAAGAAGCAAAGCTGCAGAAGCTGGCAGTCTCAGAAGCAATGGATCAGAAGATCAAGTTGCTGCATCTTTAGAGAATCTTAGGATTTCTGAAGAACCAACTATCAGAAGATCACCTAGACTTGCCTCAGCTCATTCAGAAAATGTGATCCTTGGAAAGAAAGATGATCCCATCAGAACAAGGGCATTCCTTAAGAACAATGCAGAATGTCAATTAGGTCTTGTTTCTTTAATCGAGCCAACTTCTGTTGATCAAGATCTAGAAGATCCAGACTGGATAATTGCCATGCAAGAAAAACTAAATCAGTTTACAAGGAATGATGTATGGGACTTGGTTCTTAGACCAAAAGGATTTAACATCATCGGTACTAAGTGGGTTTTCAGAAACAAGCTAAGTGAGAAAGGTGAAGTGGTAAGAAACAAAGCCAGACTGGTTGCTCAGGGTTATAGTCAGCAAGAAGGGATTGATTATACAGAAACCTTTGCACCAGTGGCCAGGTTAGAATCTATTCGTCTATTAATTTCTTTTTCCACTCAACACAACATCACTCTTTATCAGATGGATGTCAAGAGTGCCTTCTTAAATGGTTATATAGATGAAGAAGTTTATGTTCACCAACCTCCTGGTTTTGAAGACTCCATGTCTCCAAATCATGTTTTCAAATTAAAGAAATCATTATACGGATTGAAACAAGCTCCCAGAGCTTGGTATGAACGTTTGAGTTCTTTCCTTCTGGAAAATGATTTCACTAGAGGAAAAGTGGACACTACTCTCTTTTGTAAAACATTTAAAAAGGATATTTTAATTTGTCAAATATATGTTGATGATATTATCTTTGGAACATCTAATGCTACACTTGGAAAGGAGTTTGCTGAGTCTATGCAGGCTGAATTTGAAATGAGCATGATGGGAGAACTCAAGTATTTCCTTGGGATTCAAATCAACCAAACTTCTGATGGAACCTATGTTCATCAAACGAAGTATGTGAAAGAACTTCTGAAGAAGTTTAATCTTTCTGAAAGCAAAGAAGCCAAAACTCCTATGCATCCAACTTGTGTACTGGGTAAGGATGAGGTAAGTAAGAAGGTAGATCAGAAGTTGTACAGAGGTATGATTGGATCTCTTCTATATCTAACTGCTTCTAGACCTGACATTCTCTTTAGTGTTTGTTTGTGTGCTCGATTCCAATCAGATCCAAGAGAATCTCATTTAACAGCGGTTAAGAGAATTCTAAGGTATCTGAAAGGTACTACTAATGTTGGCTTAGTTTACAGAAGATCTAAAGATTACAACTTAGTAGGATTCTGTGATGCTGACTATGCTGGAGATAGAATAGAAAGAAAGAGCACTTCTGGAAGTTGTCAATTTCTTGGAAGTCATCTGATCTCATGGTACAGCAAGAAGCAAGCTACTATTGCCCTCTCAACAACTGAAGCAGAATATGTTGCTGCTGCTGGTTGTAGCACACAAATGCTCTGGATGAGAAGTCAGCTGGAAGATTATCAGATATATGAGAGTAACATTCCTATTTTCTGTGATAATACTTCTGCTATATGTTTATCTAAGAATCCTATCTTACATTCAAAAGCTAAACATTTTGAGATTAAACATCATTTCATAAGGGACTATGTTCAGAAGGGTGTTATATCTTTAAACTTTGTGGATACAGACCATCAATGGGCTGATATCTTTACAAAACCCCTTGCTGAAGATAGGTTTAAGTTCATTCTGAAGAATATCAGTATGGATTTATGCCCAGAATGAGAAGATGAGAAGATCTTATGTATGAGTATCTTCTGAAATGAAATTGATTTTTTTTAAGAAGTTCTAATTGAAATCAATTAGAAATTGTGATTCTGTTATTACTAACGTTTCATTGTCTAAGTTGATTCAGAATCTCTTTAAAAGCAAAACAGCTGTAACTGGCTATCCAGATGGTAAACATGTGTTCACTATTTCTGGACAAGCGTGCGTACAGTTGAGGGGACGTCTACTTAGGTAACTGTGCAAATCTCGTCTTTTGTCATTATTATCTCTCCTCACGTCATGTTACATTAAATGTCATTCATCATTTCTTTTATTGTCCTTCTTTTCTTTTTATATTCCTCGAACGTTTCCCTCTTCTTTTTCCCTCTATTTATTCCTTCATTTCGTTGCATCTTTTCAATAAGTCTTGGTTCTCTTTCTCTTTCTCCTTCTTTTTATCTCTTGACCAACAAAGTTTTTCTTTGGCATAAACCCTAGTTCATTCATCTTCAACCTAGCGTTCATCATGAATCCTTTCAACTCAATGAGAACGGATGGAAGGGTTAATCAGTTACAGGATGTGAAGCATATCTTGGGATGGCTCTCCAAGTCTCTTTCAAGATAGAGCTCTTCTTCAATGCTGTTATCAACATTTATCCAAAGGAAGAAGACCTTCTTGAGTCACTGGAGCCCGTTTGCAACATTAGCTCCCTGTCAATGAACTGTCTCTCACTTCCTCTTTGGTCTCTTGGATCTCTCCTACAGTGGAGGTTCTAGTATGGACAGGCATGAAGAGTTTTCAAGCTTTCATGGCTGAACAAACTGAAGACCAGAGGGTTCTTGAGTTGTTTGCGCAGTCTTTGCGTAGGATAGAGTCTTAGGCTTTAAGTCTTTGTAGTTTTCTTTCCTTGTTGCATCTGTTTTCTGCATACACCTTTTGTAATCTTTCTTGTTGAAATCAATGAAAAGTTATTTATGTTTCTTTCCATTTGTCTCTTGATTTACATCTGAATCTTTTATGTCTTTGATGTTATGACAAAAAGGGGGAGAAAATATATGATAAATGATCTGATTAATATTATCAGTTACCGAGTAAAAAGGCTCTACATTTACTAACAGAACTTGCAAAGTTCTATGTTTTTAAGTTGTGTTGTTGCAGGAATCAAAGATTCAAGATCAACATAAGAAGCAACAAAATGAATCAAGCTCTTGGATCCTTGAAGCAAGCTGAGTGCTAGGAAGCTTCAGAATCAGAAGCAAGAAGGAAGAATGATTAGAAATAGCTCTTGGATTCTTGAAGCAAGCTGGGTGCTAGGAAGCTTCAGAATCAGAAGCAAGAAGGAAGAATGATCAGAAATTCTGATAATAGAATATGATCCAAATCATTGTCTATTTGCTCTGATACATTCTCTATTGGATCTGATATATTCTATATGGCTTATATGGCTCTGATACATATTTTGTGTTCTGATACACATTTTATGTTCTAACTCATTCATGCTGACTTTTGTCGTTTAGTTTTGTTCTGTAACATTTCAGGATGTAGAGATGCTCTGAGGATGCTCTGGTACATTCAACAATGTTTTGACACAATCTAGCATGAAGTGATGTAAGAAGAAATTCAAAGCTCTGAAGCTATCCGAGGGAAGTAGAGATCAGAAGCTGTGAATGTTCTAAAGATCCAGAAAACTCAAGTTCTGAAGCTGTCCTAAATGGAAGCATGAATCAGAAGCTGTGAATGTTCTGAAGATCAAAGAAATTCAAGTTCTGAAGCTGTCCTAAATGGAAGCAGGAATCAGAAGCTGTGAATGTTTTGAAGATCAAAGAAATTCAAGTTCTGAAGCTGTCCTAAATGGAAGCAGGAATCAGAAGCTGTGAGTATGCAACATCAGAACATGGTCTGGCAAGACATCAGAAGATGGTCAAGGCAGAATCAGAACATGGGTCTATGGAAGCATCAGAAGAACTTGAGATCAGAAGCAGAAGCACTGAAGTTCTCATGGTATCATGCTCAGAAGCACTTCAAGGTCAGAAGACAGGAAGATGCTATGCACCAAGCTGTTTGACTCTGATGATATTCAAATATTTTATTCACAAACATCAGATCATAAGAAAGTACAAGTGGCAGGCTACGCTGACTGACAAAAGGAACGTTGGAAGCTATTAAAGGCAACGTCAGTAGACACAGCGTGAACAAGGCTCGAGGTAGTTGACAAAAGCGTGAAACATTGAATGCAATGCTGTACGGAACACGCAAAGCATTAAATGCACCTAACGGTCATCTTCTCAAACGCCTATAAGTATGAAGTTCTGATGAGAAGCAAGGTGAACAACTCTGAACCAATTCTGAAAGACTTGCTGAAACGCTGTTCAATTCAAAGTTCAGAAACTTCATCTTCATCAAAGCTCACTACATTGCTGCTGTAATATTTTAGTGAGATTAAGCTTAAACGTTAAGAGAAATATCACTGTTGTGATTATAGCTTTTCAGAAGCATTTGTAATACTCTTAGAATTGATTACATTAAGTTGTAAGGAACTAGAGTGATCGTGTTGATCAGAATACTCTAGGAAGTCTTAGAGGTTATCTAAGCAGTTGTAACTAGAGTGATCGTGTTGATCAGGAAACTCTAGAAAGTCTTAGAGGGTATCTAAGCAGTTGTTCCTGGAGTGATCAAGTTGTGATTAGAATACTCTAGAAGACTTAGTCGTGGGCTAAGTGGAAAACCATTGTAATCCGTGCGATTAGTGGATTAAATCCTCAGGTGAGGTAAATCACTCCGTGGGGGTGGACTGGAGTAGTTTAGTTAACAACGAACCAGGATAAAAATAACTGTGCAATTTATTTTTATCGTTCAAGTTTTTAGACTACACTTATTCAAACCCCCCCTTTCTAAGTGTTTTTCTATCCTTCATCCGGCTCCGGGTTCGTGGATGTGGGCGTGGAGGCGCTAGTGGTGGCTTGTAGGTGGAACTTGAGCACTTAGGCACGACGCATCGGGTCAATCATCCTTTTCACGACGTTAACGAGGAGGCTCCGGTGGCGATCCAGCGGTCGGCCTTCGGCCGACATGAAATGACCGTTGCTCTTGTTTTTTATCGTTTTTTGAGTTTGAATTCGGAATAAGACAACATTTTGTGAAGTGTTGCAGAATGAAATCAGGTAATACTTGAAAAATGTTGGTATAGGCGAATCATTACACCTTTTTGTAAAAGTATTGTTTCACCAAGGGTCGTTACCTTGTGAAATAATACTAATCTAGGCTATAAATACTTCATTCCGGATTCAAAAAAAATGCAGCACAAAACACGTATTCTCTAGAATAAATTTCAGACACTCTTCGCTACATTCGAGTCTTCATATATCTTGTGCAAACTCAAGAAGGTTCAATTATCTTGGACATTCATGCATCAAAACTCTAAGACATTCGAGAGTTTTTAAAACTATAAAAAAAATATTTCGTTCACAATTTAAATCTGGATTCATTCAATTTCGAAGCGTCACATAACCATTCATCAAGATAATTTTAACATAATTAATTAATTTTCTAAAAAAGAAACCAACATGCCCCTTTTCTATCACGAAATGATGTAAAATTACATTTTAAAAACTCTAAAGATTATAAAGCATTTGTATGTTACACCCTTTGCTAAATATGCTTAAGAGACACTCATTAAACGTGCAAAAGGACAATTAAAATTTAATATGCACATTATTGCTAAAAATATTTAATTGTATTAAGCATTACATTAGATTTACACACTATAAATTGGTCAAATCTCATTTGACTTGAAAACAAGAAAGAAAGAAAGAAAAGAAAAAATATGGCCAAAACTCTCAAATTTGTTTATGGAATAATTGTATTGTTTTCTCTATTCCTTCTTTCGATGGAGGATATTGGTAAAACATTTTTACCTTTCATTATTTTTTTATTATATACATATATAATTTTTTTAAGTGTTTAACTAATATTTTTTATTCTATTTTTCACTATAGCTGGTCGTCCATGTGAAACTGATGAAGATTGTCCATTCTCAATGATTACTCCTAACATGCTGAGAATCATTTTTAAGTGCGTTAAAAAAGTATGTACAAAGTTTCAAGAGGTTCCTCTAACACCATAATTACAATGAATAATTTTTATTTTGAAATATCAAAAAGTATGAATAATATATTTATGGTGAATAATTGTAATTTATATATTTATATCGTTTGTAATTTCACGTACCTTCAAATTATGGCATTGTTCTCTAAAATTTTGATAATCAAATAAAAAAGGCAATAAAATTATTAGAATGTTTTCATTTTCTTTTAAATTTGGGTGTATATTGTGACTTCCAAATTTTCCATATCGTAATGAATTTGTGTTATAATTAGAATATATTTAATATATAAATTTAAACCATCATTTTATTCTGAATTCTTTTATTTTAAAATACTGTTTTATTTTGAGTTATATTTTATTTTAGTCTTTTAAGAAAATTAATATAGTTTTATTAAGACTTGGTTTAGTATTGAATTAAATAGTGTCACATCTTATGATATTCGAACTTGAGATAAATAAAAGAAAATAAAAGAAAAACTAAAGAGTTATGTCACTGAAACCTAGTCCTTCTTTTAATAGTGCTAAAACCTAAAAGAGATTCTCTATAATTAACACCCAACTTGTCAACTCTTAATAGTGGTGAAGTTTTGGGTTTTAAGAATGTACTCCTTTTAAAGTTTTTAGTTAGAATTCAATAATTTTTGTGTTGGATTAATTTATATAGAGTTTTGCTTACATGAGATATTTATTAGTGTAAGATGAATTAACTCTCTTGAATTAGTCGGTTGTAAAGTTGAATTTCAATTTTTTTTTTTTTAAAATGACTCTTAATTTGTGGTATCCCACTATAGGTCATATGAAATTTCTGGTATGCTTTTAAAGTTTTGATAGTTCGATTGAAATTTTGGAAAGTGCCAAATATTTTTGAAAATATCAAAATGTATCATTTCATACCATAAATTTAGCTCAATGGTGAAATTTATGGTAGTTCATTTATTAAAAAAATTTAACAACCAGCATTTTGCCGACAATTTTGTAAAGTTGTGAGTGCACCAATTATTCTGTTTGGTCCATAATAAATTTAAAGTTGTATAAATAGGGGTAATTTGATGTTGATAAAAATATCCCAAAAATGCTTCTACCTCAATTTGGTAAGTAAAATTACCATTCTATACAAATAAAAAATATAGCTTGATTTATGTTGCTGCAAAATTTAGCTATTCCTTATATTCATATTTTGTTTGGGTCATTCTAGCAGATATTAGTACTATATTTGACAAAATTGTTAGAGATATTAAAAGTCAATTATTGAGAGACTTGCAAATGATGATGACTTGTATGTGGAATACAATTGGTAATGGAAAAAGAAACTGATGGAAGTCTCTATCACATACAATCGGTATTACATGTATGACACAATAATATATAAATTAAAATCACCTTTATCATGAATGTTTTCTGCATATAAATCAATCACCTTTATCACAATTTGACACTCAGTCTATCACAATATGTTCTCCATATTATTGCTTCTAAAAACATGTAATTGACAATATGGCTCAAGTTGAATTTTAATTAACCATATCCATGTTAAATTATAAATAAAGACATTTAGTCCCTTATACAGTGTGATATAGATGAAAATGGTTGGTAGATAATGGCAGAAGCAACAACTTTATTTGATTTTAGGTTTGAAATTGTCAAAACTGATTGTAACTAACAATTTAATATTTATATATCAATTTGTTGCATTATTATTACTTGTAATGCCTCCAATAACAGCCCAACATTCAGTCCAATAGTAAGAATAAATTGTTTCAAAAACAAATAATTGGCACTTAAAACTTATGTTAATGCGGGAAATGTTGGGTTAAAAGAACACTTACTACAAGACAAATATGATGAACAATAGAATTGGCACTTAAAACATTTGTTACTGCAAGAACCAAACTCTAAACTTTATATATAATAGATAACCTATAAAGCTTATAATTACACGAGAAATAAGAACATTTACTCTTGGCTAACTAAGAATAACTCGTAAATGGCTTAATTTACATGCACCCCTAAGGCTATGGTCTACCACTACAACAAATTTGTCTTTTAGCATCACATCTGCGAAAGCGCTTTTTGGAAAAGCGCTACTATAGGTTGCGCTAAAAACAAAACTAAAAAACAAGGGAAAAAAGCGCTGGTAAATGGGGGGTACGAGAGCAGCTTTCTAAAAAGCGCTGGTAAGGGGGGTACGAGAGCGCTTTCTAAAAGCGCTGGTATAGGGCACCTTAAGAAAGCGCTTTATAAAAGCGCTGGTATAGGTATAGGGTACGAAAGCGCTTTTAGGGAAAAAGTGCTGGTGTAGGGTACCTATGAAAGCGCTTTTGAAAAGCGCTGGCGTAGCTCATTTTAAAATTAAAATTTTTAAAACAAATTAAAACAAACGTGTTTTGTCTTTCATTATTCTTCATTGTTCTTCTTGCCGCTATTCACTGTTTTAATCGTTCTTCACAAGACGCCGTCACTGTTCTTCACAAGACGCCGCCGCCGCCGCCAACCTCCACAGGGCCGACCACCATGCAACGTCTGTTCGCCGTCGTCGTTCATTCTCTTCTTCATTCACAGCCGGCACCGTTCGTTCTCAACACCTCCTCTCAGCAACAACAACTTTGAATTCGTTTGGAGGTAAATCTTCTCTCATCTTTCACTATTTTGTTATTCTTTGAAACCCTATTTCTGATGTGAGGTTGAAGATGAAAGTGAGGTTTCAAACCCTATTTATCTTTGTTTGTATATTAGGGTCTATGGGATATGTTTTGATAGATTGTTTTGCTTTGTTTTGCTTTGTTTGCTCCCTTCAGCACAATAAAACAAAAATTGCATAGACAAATATTGAAATAGTTGAAATAGTCAAAGCCTTGTAAGTTTTGCTTTGTTTGTATATTAGGGTCTGTGGGATATGTTTTGATAGATTTTATAGTCTGTGAGGATCAAAATTGTTGTCTCATACCGAGGCATCAGAATTTTATTTGCAATAAAAGGTTTAAGAAACAGTGTGAATTTTTTGAATTTCCTAAGTTCCAATTGTGTACTGGTCTCAAGTTTAAGGAGAAGGTTATAATATTTTGAAAACTCTAGCCAAAGCATCTAGATATTTTGTAGTATAGAAACTAACTTTAATATGTTCAATCTAACACGTAATAAAATCATTTTAAGCATATTTTTCTAGAACCAAATGTGGCAGACACAAATGATAAACACTAATTATGACTTGGGTTCAAGTTCGATATTCTGCAATTGGTATGTAATACATAAATTCTATTATGAATCCCCAATGACACTAATTATTTCCATCTTAATATGTTTAGAACTTTCTCTATTTCTCCATGCCTTTGTTCTTTAGAATATGTTTGTGTGTTTGTAAATTATATGCATAATAATTCTTTCTTGTTATTTTCTTTTTTCATTACTAGTCTAAATAGTTTTAATAAAAAGTTGGTTAAGACTTTTTTGTATTGGTGTAGTTAGTCGAAGGCCATTGCCGATTTGAAGAACATCAAAGTAGCATCATCCGCCGTCGAAACCAATAACCCCTCTTCTTTATTTGGTAAGTCAAGTTCAAATTTACTTTGCCAATATTAGACAAATACGAATTCTGGCTCTGAAATGCATTTGCCTACTGAAATTTAGAATCACAAACTCTGCTTATTATTTGGAAATTAAATTGAAGCATACACTTTAATTATGGAATGATGCTTATTTTCACATGTAAAATTTGTCTATCCATGTCATTTTATACTCTTTAGTTAACTTTTTTATTTTATATTTTTCAGGAATATCTTTGCTAGATAGGGGTTACTTGTGAAGAGTGAAAGTTTGATCGTAGTGTCCGCAACAGCGAAACAGTTATGATTGCGGATACTTTGTTTTGAGGTTTTTTAAAGAAATCCTTCAAACGAATCAATTAGAGATTCCAATCACGGTATGTATTTATAACTTAAGATAATTTCTTATAATTTATTACATTTAACTAAATCATTCATATTATGTTTTTGTTATGTAGTACTTTGATGACTTCTATGATGCTTCTTACATGAGACTTAAGTTGGAAGAAATCAAAGAGGAATTGTGTCAATTTTATATTCAGCAACTATTCATATAGGTATGAATACATTATTGTGTGAAAAGTTTTATGAATACATTACTGTGTGACAGAATTTGATAATGACTTTGTGTTTGAGTTTCTTTGGTGGATGTTGGTTCATTTTGCTTAATATTAGTTGACGATGATGACGTTGTTATATGAATCAAGTTTGTTTTTGTTGTTGTTAAGTGGTGCTGATAGTTTAATTTGAGACTGGATTGATGACACATTACATTGGTGGATTGAGTTACAAATTACATAAAATTGTTGCTAATAATATTGTTGATGTTACTGAATGACAATTTGTTTTATTGGAAAATTTGAAGTATAGATGTTGGATCCTTTAATTGTGTTTGAGCAAAGTTAGTTTAATTGACCGTGTTGTTTTGTTCATACTTTGTAGAACCAAGACCGTGCGCTCGTCGGATTTTTTACATTTTGGGCTTATATTCAGATTTAGTTATTGTTAGAGATGAGTTAGTTATATGTATCTGATTTAGTTTGTTTGAGATGAGTTAGTTACATGTGAATTGAACTATAATGGTGTATATATATATATATATATATATATATATATATATATATATATATATATTATTTTGGAATATAATGGTATTATATTGGTATATATTGTCCTACCTATGGTTGAAAATATTACAGGTTGAAAATATATTACAGGTCGAAAATAAATATAGGTTGAAAATATTACAGGTTGAAAATATTACAGGTCGAAAATATTACAGGTTGAAAATAAATATAAATTACAGGTCGAACTAGGAGGCTTAAATTACAGGTTACACTTTAAAATACTGCGTTTAGCAACGACAGTGCTTTCAAAAATGCTCTTAAAGGCCTACCTACGAAAGCACTTTATAACTAAAAGCGTTGCCTAAGATAAAAAAAGCATAAACGATAAAAAAACGCAACCTACGAAAGCGCTTCTGGAAAAAGCGCTGCTATAGGGGAGGCTACGAGAGCGCTTTTCTGGATAAAAGCTCTGCTATAGGGGAGGCTACGAGAGCGTTTTTCTGGAAAAAGCGCTGCTATAGGGAAGGCTACGAGAGCGCTTTTCTAGAAAAAGTGCTGCTATAGGGGAGGCTACGAGAGCGCTTTTGGCGTTTCAAAAGCGCTGTCGTTACCTACGGTAGCGCTGACTTTGGCGGCGCTTTTAAGCACTCTAAAAGACCAAAATAAGCGCTGTCGTAGCCCTTGTATGACGTAGTATACTGTACAAGCTGTTGGTTTTCAAAGCTATAGAAACCTCCTAGTAGAGAAGCACATAGATCTGTACATCCAATTAATGATGTAAGTTGATAAGCATGATTTTCTTTTATGTAACTCATTCTTATAAAGCATATAAGCAGCCAAATATGGACAAACCAATTGAAACTGATTCTATCAGGGAGCATAACGCGGCTACTGCACTTAAAGGTTAAGTGCATGCGCCACACTGCATGGCTTGACAGGGGAGCATGCATCATGCAGTATGGGGTCTCCTCCTAAAAATTAATGCATGTGCCACACAGAGTGGCGCATCCTTTGTGTGGCGATTTTTTTTTTTGAAAAGTGGTTAGTTTGGTAAATAATTCGAAAGCGTGGTTATTTAGGAAAAAATTTGAAAAATATGGTTCTTTGAAAAAAAACTCTATAATAAATGTATTTAATATTTATAGAAATTTTCGCCGCATGTATACATACTTATGTGTATATTGAAATACATGAAATCTTGTATCGATGTGATGAACTAATGTAAGAGTTGCATTTAGTTTTTGAAAAATATTTTTTAGAGTTTGTTAATCACCAAAGTGACTAACTTTATTAAAACTTTATACTTTCAAATTATAATTGAACTTTTATTCAGATGTTATGTGAATTGTTTGTGTTCAATGAAATTCATTATTATAAGGCATTTAAACATCATTCGGAAATGGATAATGACTTATATAGATGTTGGAGCGGTAAAGCGGCAAGAAAAAATATTATGAATATTATTACCGGGTGTAGCAGGGAAAATTTGAGATCGAAGCCATTATATTGACTCGACTCAATATATCAGTGAAAGTCGCCACCGCGCATTATTGTTTCCAAAGGAAAAGGGAAAAGAACGAAGAAAACCCAAATTTTGTTTTAAAAAACAAAAAGAAGAGATCTTAGGTACGGGTGTTGATTATACAAGGGGAAGGTTTTAAGCACCCCTCATATCTGTGGTATTCCACAGGAACCTTTTTGAAAATCTGTGTTGTGTGTGCTAAAAAGGTTTTGTTTTATTTTTAAAATAAGCTCGGCAAGACGTTGAGCCTTGTGCCTACATACCTCGTCGGTGCAATGGAGAAGTCAGAGCTAATGTAGTTCCGCTTAAAAGGGAAAATATTTTAAAAACAAATAAACACTTTATCATCGTCGGAGAGAAATACTCAGCCATTGATCTTGAGCATGAGAACAAATGAATTCTTTGCATCGCAAATGAAAGAAGGGCTCCAACTCGGGTAGAAATCAACGAGTATGCCACTAGCTCTCTCACGCGGAAAAGATCTCATTATATCAATCAATTTCAAAATTGTGGGGAATCGCAACTCACAACAACAACTAATCGTGTCTAAACTTTTGAAGAAAAGGCCACTAAGGGAAAAAGATATTTCTTTGAAAGAAATGTTTTAAAAAAGGTTGCAAACATAAGAAGAATTTTGAAAAAGGGAGGAGATTTTGAAAATCTAAGAAGGGGAGGAGATGAAGAGGCTATCCTAATGCGTAAAATAAAAGCTAAGGAAAGAAACGGTCTAAACGAAGAAGAAGCCAATACTTGACATTATGAGTCAAGGTAGATTTCCCATCCTTTGGAATATAAACACTAAACCGGAGCATTACCACTTGGGGATCCAGATGAACTTATTATCTTTAGCACCACTTTGCATTAAGCACATTAAAATTCTGACGAAAATCGGGCAGAGTAACGGCTGTTTTCGAATAAAATCCTTATATCAATGCCTTGGAATTAACCATCAAGGACTTTCAAGAAAATACCTGCATACACAAACAGACAACAATCCAATACCAGACAGCCAGAATAACAACAGAGTAACAATATCATAACAGGGTCCAGAGGTACTAAGTTCATAAGTCCAAGAAAGAACCTTAAGCGTTTTTTAGATTTTTGTTGTTTATTAGTGTTTTAGCATAAAAGTAAAGTATGGTCCAAGTGGGCAAAAAGAAAATAGCGGAAACATAAACAAAGCGTCCAAATGGACAAAGAGAAAATAACTGAATATAAACGTCCAAATGGACAAAGAGAAAATGGCGGAAACATAAACATGATGAAATGATAAAATAAGACAAAAAATCGAAAAGTAAAGAGAGATATAATAAAATGCGGAAATTAAAGTCAATTGTTAGATGTTAAAGATAACCATCTTTAAACTTTTCAAGTATGTTATCAAAGTTAGTAATAAAGATCGATGGTGAGTGAAGGACGTTCTCGGATTTAAATTCAATGGAAATTTATCAGAAGCTTGATAAAATCATAGCGACTACACGATAAACTTCCATAAGTCATAAATCAACCGCATACAATTCTCTTCCATGTTTGATCTTTTTTGATTCGGGACACGAAATATTGCGCTATGTTAAGCAGATCGCCAAGTGATTTATGTAGAAATCACCCTACAACGAGGCCGGTCAAAACTTTATGTGCTAATGCATGCGAGAGAAGCGATATGTAGATCACTCTCCGAAAGCAATACCGCACGAAAAGAAAATAGGTAACGATCTAGTCTTTACCAAGAATCCATAAGAATTCTCAAGGTATCAAAGACTTTCATCGATCAAAAGGAAAAAAGAGAAGAAGAAGAAGAATAAAAATGCATAAAGTAAAATCAACTCACACTATCAATAATATCATTCATATAATATTTTGGATTTGGTAATTTCAAACTTATCAACATCCTAGATCCAATGATATTAAGGACGTGGAGGAAGAAGGAAGGCAAAACAAGCATAAAAAAGGCAAAAAAAACATTATGCCTCATTGGAAATTGATTTACCTTTGTAGGAAATCGGTTTCTTGAGTGCAGAGTTCAAATTTGGCATAAAAACAAGGTGGAAATCGATTTCCTACAGAGGGAAATCGATTTCCTGCACGCAGTTTTCAAAAAATCAGCATTAGGAAGCATAAAACTTGACTTAAGCAAACATACAAACACCTTATAATCACATATCAATTGGAGCATGAATTTTTCATCAATTCACCATCAAATAGGACCAATATAGCATCAAAGATGCATCACACACAAGCACAAAAGAATCACATTATGATAGATGAAAAAGGATGAAGAAAATTACCAAATCTTGAACAAAACTTATATCCACTTCAAGAATCACCAACACAAATCTTGATCTCTAAACAATTGAAGAAAAAAGAGTGAAATGGATGGTGGTTTAGCACAAAGTTTGTGATGTTCAAGATGTGACTCACAAACTTTATGAAAGAAAAAGAGCTTTGGTGAATTTGGTAGGGATGAAGAGAGAAATTGCAAGAGTTTTATTGGCTTTCTAAGCTTGTGAAATGAGGCATCTATTTATAAAATTGGAGCAAGAATAGTGGCAATTTAGTCATTGTGCACTTGGTAATTAACCTTGTGTTTAATTGATATTTAATTGGTAAAATGGGGTTTAAGTGGGTTTAATGAAGGGATTTATTTTTTGTGAGGTGGAAAATTGGTAAAATGATCAAAGAAAATAGGTGCCAAAATGATGTCATGCTTCCCTCTTTATTTTTTTGAATTTTCGCCCCAAGAAATCGATTTCCCATATGGGTAAATCGATTTCCACCTTCAAATTTTAAAAAATTGTTTTCTTGCACTGTTTTGATTTTTGCCCGATCTTTTACCTGTAAAATATAAACAAAAGAGACAAAATACATATTTTTCGATCTTGGTTAGTATCAAACAAATAAAAAACTATAAGTGCTTGATGATTCCCCTCAAAGACAAAATGATACCTCAAGATTGTGATCTTGATTGATGATTGAAATGCAAATGATGTATGATCTTAGGGTCAAAAATTGAGGTATGACAGATGCCCCTATTTAATTTTCTTCTATCCGGAGATGCGAGGGTTAAAATCCTCAGCTCGACGTAATTGAAGAGACTTAAATATAAAACACACAATTTTTGAACCTAAGGCATGATGTGGTGCTAATGGATGCATCAAGTATGATTATGGAATAGAGAGAAATATAACACCACTGTGGAGATAATAAAGGACTCCACTGGGGAAAAGTTATGCGTCATCCGGGAATAAAACTTGGACTTCACAGGAGAAAGAGACAGACAACAGAAGCTTTCAAGAGTAAAACATGAAAGGAACTCTAGACAGAAAATCGGCAGAGATATTCAGAAAGAAAGATATATGGAACCCACATCAAAAATCATTCAAGAGTAAAACATGAACGAGTTTGGAAGGGAAGGATAAATCAACAGAGACATCCACAAGAAGCGATGGATGAAACTGGAAACCCACATCAAAGACATTCGAGAGTAAAACGGAAATGAATTTGGAAAGGAAGATGCATCAACATAAGCAATCAAGAGTAAAACATGATTGAGCAGCATCATAGACAATCAAGAATAAAATATGATTGAACAACATTAGGGACAATGAAGGCTAAAACATGATTGAATAACATCAAGGACAATTAAGAGTAAAACATGATTGGACAGCATCCTAGACAATCAAGAATAAAACATGATTGAATAACATCAAGCGCAATCAAGAGTAAAACATGATTGGAGAACATCAGGGACAATCAAGACTAAAACATGATTGGACAGCAACAGGGACAATCAAGACTAAAACATGATTGAATAACATCAGAGACAATCAAGACTAAAACATGATTGAATAACATCAAGGGACAATCAAGACTAAAACATGATTGAACAGCACAGGAAATCAAGAGTAAAACATGATTGGATAACATCAAGGGCAATCAAGAGTAAAACATGATTGGGCTCAGAGACATTCAAGAGTGGCATTGAATGAGGTAAAAAAACTTTAATGGGGATTATGACATCCATAGTATCTTTGAATAAAAGGTGAGAAAGTTCTGGAAAATCGTCAGAATGAGGAAGTAAGTTGGACTTTGATCCCAAGGTAATATGTTGATAACAACAGGACCTCGGAAAATGTAAATGAGCATAAATTTTGTTTCAATGCATGATGTTGAATTTTTCTATGCATGATATATGATCAATGCAATGCAATTGTTGGTGATAACTGATGGAGACTTTTTTGTGAGGCAAGATTAGAACTATGATTCCTCAACACGGGAACTCTTCCAACTCTGCTTGGGAAGAAGATGCCTAAACAAACTTCTATCACATTGAAAACAATATCAGACTGATGATCCTTTGAGAAGGACTGATAAAACTTCTTGGGGATTACTGAAGAAGATTTCCCCTGATTCACTAATTGTTGCAAGTTAACTGATCATGACTTCAGTTGAACTGTATTGGGGATGAACTGATCATGGATTCAATTCTCGAAATGCATGTTGGGATAGCTTGCCCCAGTATAAGTCTTGAAAGGCTATTCTGATCAACAAATCTTGACTGAACATCTAAACAACAGGATCTTGAAATAACATACCCCTGATGGGATCACTGATCAAGTTTCTCGACTGTTTGAATTTCCTGAAAGATGAGTGCTTACTTGCAAATAAAATGTTCATTCAAGAATGGTAATTTTAATGCAATGCTCAAAACATATTTTTGAAATCAAAATCAATATTGAAAAGATGTTGTATATGTACAGCAAATGGAATCACTGGTCAAAACACAAAGGTTAAGACATTCAAAGTGAAAGATAAAGCAAAGATATGGTATCAAAACAAATGATTGGCAATCTCATGGGAGTCAGCTTACGCAACCTTGTGGTAGTATGCTTTCAAAATAAACCTTGCTTCAATTAGGTATTTTAAAGGTTGTAACGTGGCCAGGTTCATGGTTTCAGAAACAAAGGATATTAGGCTCAAAATTTGATTGTACCCACCCCATCTTCGTGATGATCTCCAGTCCTAAAACTCAGTTAATTCAACTTATGCATTCAGGTTTCAAGAGACTTCTGGAATTGCACCTTTGATAATGATGATAGTTCATAGGTAAAGAGAACTTTTGAGATGGCAGTCACTTCTTCCTTTTGGTAATCACAACATTGTGTTGTTCAGGAATTTATTGACTTCTCTTTTTTCATCTTTTTCTTTTGATATCCTTAACTTTTTGCCCGAACTGTTTATTTTTGAACTTGCAGTCAGCGGGATGCCTTAATTTTTGCCTAAGTCATTTTATAGTTTTGACTTAGCAAGCTTTTCTTTGATTCCCTTTTTTTTATACATTTTTTTTTAAAGATAGTGACTGCCATGCTTAATGATTGATGAACCATCATTGGCTTTTGATTGACATCTCCAACACTTATTTGATGTATGTGGAGGAAAGCTTGTGATTGAAACCTTTGTTGAAAGATGTAGTGAAGGATTCCCTTAAAATATAATGCACAGCCAAATCAACTGAGAACTAACCTGCCCTAGGTTTAAAATGTGGGTTTTTTCTTACAGAAATAAACTCCAACTTTGAAGGCTCAAAGGGGTTGGTGAGGGATTAACTTCCTTATTTCTCCAGTGTTTGGTAATTGAAACTATGCCTGTACATCATTAGCAAAGTTTTATTTGAAAGCATACAATTCAACAACTTGGGTATTTCGTTGTCATCATCCTCCCTCCAATCTTTGCATAAAACACAAATTTGATAGAGAAAGCAAATGGAAGAAAAAGTTTTGTAAAAGAAAGCATAAGCATAAACATAAACATAGTGGATGTGAATGAATTCAAAATATGCAATGCTCATTTCATTAAAACCACCATTCAGAAACAAACAAAGTCTAAAAGTAAACAACACAATAAAGGAAATACAAACAGTACAGAAACAAGGCCTAGTGACTAATCAGCAACACAAATGAGCTATCTCGTCCGAAACACTTGGCTTTAGGAAAATCGGGTTTTGACTTGTCTTCAGCCACTCTGATCTGGTAAAGGATTGGTGACAACATTGGGACCAACATATTTGAAAGAGAGGAGCTTCAACCTAACCAACTCTTGAACTCTAGCCTTCAAAGAAAATCAGTTTCCTAAATCATGGCCAACACCACCCTGATGAAATTCACAACGAAGATCATGTCGGAATCCTTTTGAGGGAGGGTTTCAAGGAGGAGGCATGGATCTTGTTGTGATCAATCCCTTTTGAACCAATGCAGGATACAATTCAGTATAAGTCATGGGAATAGGATCAAAGTCGACCCAATTACGAACCTGGTTCTGGTAAGCAGCCTGAGGAGCTTGAACTTGCATAGGAGCAACAACAGCTACATAAGGTTGATCACCATTTTGAGGTCTACGACGAGATTTTCTTCTGTCATCTGACACATCATTAGTCTCATTCTCTTTCTTCTTGTGGAAGTTTCCATAAGGTTTCTTCGATCCACCAGAAGATTCAGCAACATGAGTAACTTTCCCATTCTTGATTCCCTCTTCAAGTCTCTGACCAATGGTTACCAAGTTTGTGAAGTTTGAAGATACACTACCAATCATCTTCTCCTAAAAGAAAGGTGAAAGAGTGTCCATAAACATGCCAGTCAATTCCTTTTCAGCTAAAGGTGGCTCCACTTGAGAAGCTAGCTCTCCCCAGCGTTGAGCGTTGTTAAGTGCCAAATTGTAGTTATTTTGTGTATGTAAATAGTGGCACTTATCGATGCTTTTTGTTAATACCGTTTGAATAATTCCCCGTTTTTGTGTAATTACGTGTACTTTACGAATGCTTGTATTTTTATACACTTTTATACCGTTTGATAGTTTTGTTGTATTTTTGTAAGTATTCTTGCGCTTTCCGAGCCTTAAGGAATAAAGTGTCGAAGACACGGCTGCGAGAGCAAGAGGAAATAATTCTGCTGTTCTGGTGCAGGGCGCTTCGCACGCTGTAGGGCGCGTCGCGCCCTCTTTGAGTTTGAAGAACTTAGTCTGGCAGAAGATTGGGCGCGTCGCGCGATTTTTAGGGCGCTTCGCGCGTTAGGGCGGTTTGGTACATTAGTGAGAGCGCGTTACGCGCGCTGCATCCGGCGCGTCGTGCGCTGTGCGTAACTCAGTTTGTATAAATAGTTAATAACAGTTTTTTAAGGTTTTTTTATCACCTCTTCTTGACAAGTTGAGCTCTGATCCTTTTTAGGTAGTTTAGAGGTTTAGGAAACACCATTGGGTGCGACGTCATGTGGATTGATCATGGATCTGACTCGATTTTATTGTACCGGTGAGATCTTTCTAGGTCATCTTCTCTCTTCCCTTTGTTTCATTCCAATGGTGGGTGTTGTATGTATATTTCTACTCTTATTGTATGTACATTTGTGGATCTTGGGATCGTTTATATATTCGCTTTACAAATCATCATTGTTGTTGTTCTTGATCTTTTTGCTTAAATGCTCTGGATTTGTGTTGTTGCAGACATGGACACCATAGATCTTGATTAGGAATGATAACTGTTAGTTTCTGGGTTGCAGACATGGATTCAGGACTAACAATCGTAGTGGGTATCGAGTCTAATGCCTCCGTGTTGTTTGTGTCGGTGGAGAAATCGCTGATGTGAATAGTACGGTTGAGCTTTCGTCGGTGTTGCAGACATGGGCACCGATGTGGCATCTCGAGTGATGCCCGGTGATGTTGATGCGTATTGTGAGTTTAGAGCGATAGATCTTCAGATTTAAGTATTCGACGGGTAGAACAAAATGCAACTCCATAACTATTTCTCTTAGGCTATTGAGATTGTTTATCTGCTTTTATTTACTTTTCCCGCATTTACCTTTCCGCACCCAAATCATGAAACTTAGAACGCGAGATAGTCGAACGGCAGTTCTTCTCACTAATCTCTGTGGACACGATAAATCTCGGATGAATACATCCAAATCTTTTGTTGCTTGCCGCTTTACCGCTCCAACAAAATGGCGCCGTTGCCGAGGATTGGTTTTGAGATTAATCGCATTGCGATGGTTTTATGTTTTAAGTTTCGTTTGTTAAGTGTTTGGGCAGGACGTTTTCTTTAGGTTGCGTTTGAGGCGAAAGCATTGGCGTACCGCGAGGAAGTTTCTTACCATTCGCGAAACAATAAAGGCGTTGAGCTAACGACGTTAAACGAGCGCTTGTTGGGAGGCACCCGAACGGTTTTATTTTTCTGTTTTTCTGTAATTGAGTTGTGTAGGTGTTAAGTGGTGGCTCACTGAAAAATCTGTCTTTTTAGACTGGTCTGGTTTTTCTGGTGTAGCGCGCGTCGCGCGCTCTTGGGTGCGTCGCGCGCTGGGTTGCTTTTGGCCAGAGACCTCTTTTTAACGGGTCACTCGGCTCGCCTTTTTCCCACTTACACCAAGGATTTATAGTATAGTATTCTATCGATTTATTTTTAATTCTTTTGTTTGTGTTTAGACTCAAATTTTGGCCCGATTACTTGGAGTCGCATTTGGTAATTCTTCGATTTTGATTGATTCAACATGCCGGTTGTGCGGTAATGATTGTTCAAATTTGTCCGTTGCAAGGTACTCGTTTATCGCTTTCTATAACATAGCATGTTTATGAGACTTTTCATTTGTACAATTTTCATACTATTCATTCTTTTTGCATAACTTGCTCATGACTTGAATCACAATTAGTTTTTCCTTTTTACCATAAATGTGAGGTGGCTTTCCATTGTGTATATATGTGAGTGACCGACATTTCTTGTTTCAACTGGATATTATTATGTTTAATCTTTCGTCTGTATTGATTTTGTGAATGCACGAAAGTGATCAAGGCACTTGTTTGATTTTGAGCACAACTACCATAAGCCAAATATCATTTTACCTTGTGAGTGTGTGACCATTAGTACCCCCTTTGAGCCTTTTTGTCATTGTCCATTTTGTTTTTGAACTTGAGAAATAGTTCACCCTTTTTGATGGATTTTGTTGATTCTTTGTTTTCTTGACCTTAACTATGATTTTTAGATGGATTTTTACCTTGCCTTAAAAGTAGGGAGTATTCACTTTATGTTATGGTTGAATTCAAGTTGGGGAGAGGATGTTTGCTTGCTTATGTTGTGATTGATGTGAGGTTAAGAAAAGAAAAAGAAAAGAAAAAAAATGTGAAAAGGAAAGAAAAGAAAAAGAAAGAAAAAAGAGAAAAATTTGAAGAAAAAAAATATCAAAAAGAGTTTGGAATAAGATTTGTGTTAATAAGTATTGTGTTTGGTGTGAAACTTGTGATGAAGAAGAAAGTTGGATTGAAATTGTATTGTTTGAAACTTTGTGGAAGTAATTACTCCCTTAGGTTTAGGCAAGTTTTTGTTTCGATTAGCTTTAGGACTTATCATTTGTTTGTTAACCGAGCCACATTACAACCTTGAAAGTCCTTGTGATTCGTGCCGTTGCATTTTCGATACTATTTTTGGATGAATGCATAATTTTGTCTATTGTTTGCAAGATTGTTGGATGAGTGTTCAAAGTCCTCACCTTTCGGTGTTTTTCATCTACCGATGAGTTTTTGCTAGGCGTGATTCATTATTGAGCTTGTTTTGTTTTAGGATGTTTTGTATGAATTTTTGTACTTAGGATTCGTTTCGTTTCATGTTGTCATTGTAGGATAGTGGTAAGTATTTACTTTGTTCGTACGTTTTTGTTTGAACCGTACAATTGTTTCGTTTTTCCAAATCTTGTTGATTCTTTGGATTTTTACTTTTGCGATTTGAGTGTTTGGCCTTGTTTGAGGACAAACAAATTCTAGTTGGGGAGAGTTGTTAAGTGCCAAATTGTAGTTATTTTGTGTATGTAAATAGTGGCACTTATCGATGCTTTTTGTTAATACCGTTTGAATAATTCCCCGTTTTTGTGTAATTACGTGTACTTTACGAATGCTTGTATTTTTATACACTTTTATACCGTTTGATAGTTTTGTTGTATTTTTGTAGGTATTCTTGCGCTTTCGGAGCCTTAAGGAATAAAGTGTCGAAGACACGGCTGCGAGAGCAAGAGGAAATAATTCTGCTGTTCTGGTGCAGGGCGCTTCGCGCGCTGTAGGGCGCGTCGCGCCCTCTTTGAGTTTGAAGAACTTAGTCTGGCAGAAGATTGGGCGCGTCGCGCGATTTTTAGGGCGCTTCGCGTGTTAGGGCGGTTTGGTACATAAGTGAGAGCGCGCTACGCGCGCTGCATCCGGCGCGTCGCGCGCTGTGCGTAACTCAGTTTGTATAAATAGTTAATAACAGATTTTTTAGGTTTTTTTATCACCTCTTCTTGACAAGTTGAGCTCTGATCCTTTTTTGGTAGTTTAGAGGTTTAGGAAACACCATTGGGTGCGACGTCATGTGGATTGATCATGGATCTGACTCGATTTCATTGTACCGGTGAGATCTTTCCGGGTCATCTTCTCTCTTCCCTTTGTTTCATTCCAATGGTGGGTCTTGTATGTATATTTCTACTCTTATTGTATGTATATTTATGGATCTTGGGATCGTTTATATATTCGCTTTACAAATCATCATTGTTGTTGTTCTTGATCTTTTTGCTTAAATGCTCTGGATTTGTGTTGTTGCAGACATGGACACCATAGATCTTGATTAGGAATGATAACTGTTAGTTTCTGGGGTACAGACATGGATTTAGGACTAACAATCTTAGTGGGTATCGAGTATAATGCCTCTGTGTTGTTTGTGTCGGTGGAGAAATCGCTGATGTGAATAGTACGGTTGAGCCTTTGTCGGTGTTGCAGACATGGACACCGATGTGGCATCTCGAGTGATGCCCGGTGATGTTGATGCGTATTGTGAGTGTAGAGCGATAGATCCTCTGATTTAAGTATTCGACGGGTAGAACGAAATGCCACTCCATAACTATTTCTCTTAGACTATTGAGATTGTTTATCTGCTTTTATTTACTTTTCCCGCATTTACCTTTCCGCACCCAAATCATGAAACTTAGAACGCGAGATAGTCGAACGGCAGTTCTTCTCACTAATCTCTGTGGACACGATAAATTCCGGATGAATACATCCAAATCTTTTGTTGCTTGCCGCTTTACCGCTCCAACAAGCGTACTCCTTGAAAGATTCTTTCTCTTTTTGAGACATGTTTTGCAATTGTCGGCGATCAGGTGCCATGTCCAAATTATACTTATATTGTTTCATGAAAGCATCAGTCAGATCTTGGAAGCAATGAATATGACTCTTCTCAAGCCCCATATACCATTTCAGCGAAGCTCCACTCAAACTATCCTGAAAGCAGTGGATAAGCAATTTATCATTCTGGGTATAAGCAGCCATCTTGCGATAGTACATGGTCAAATGGCTTCTTGGGCAAGTGTTCCCTTTATATTTCTCAAACTCAGGAGTCTTGAATTTTGCAGGCATGACAAAATCGGAAACCAAACACATATTCTCAGTAGCAACCCCAAAGTAATCATTTCCTTCCATGGCTCTCAGGCGCTTTTCTAAAGTATGATACTACTCTTTGACATTTCAATATCTCCGGCATCTCCTTGACTTCCATTCTGGGAACGGGCAACTTGATATTCAAATAGAGGATTCACATAAGTAGGCTGAGCAACAATGTGCACAATAGGCTGAGATTCAGTCATGATAGGAGCACAGAAAACTTGGTTTGAAGCTTGACCAATCACAAATTATGAAGACTGACCAATACCAGGAGTCTTATCATAGGGAGGAGTGTAACCAGGTGCAAACCAAACTCAGGCCATGTAGAAGGTGGTTGTTGAGTAGGTCAAGGGTCAACATCAACACTTGAGACTTCAACAATAACAGTCTTCTGTGGCGGTTCTCCTCTAGCAATCAAAACTTGCAGCATCTCAGTGAGCTTGGTCATGCCTGGCTTCAACTCATCAATTTCCATTCTGACCTCTGCATTGTGTTGCTGTTGGTATTCCATTCTCAATCCGATGTTGGCTCTAGTTCCGTACTTGTGTGGAGGAATCAGCTTGACGGTAGACAGAAAAACTCTGAAGATGGAGACAGACAAGGATAAGTTTTTCTGGACAGCCTGGATGTATGTATGCAAATGATGCAATTATTGTTGTCTCTTTTTATTTATTTGATTTTCAAGGAATTCAAGTTAATAACTTGTAAACATCAAAATATGAAGGAGGTAAATCCTATATTGGATCAAAGCTTTGATCAAGTTATCATCAAGATCAATCATCCATTTTGGTGAATTAAGGTTTTCACCCCATCAACACCCAAGATCCATTGAGTTTGATGAAACTTATGATGTTTACAAAGAAAGACATATGAGTTCCTTGGAAATCAAATGAATGCATGGATGCATGGTTTATGCATCAATCACAATCAAGATCACACATGGCCGCACGAACAAAGTTCAAAGGTTCGACGTTACGAGCATGGAGTCAAGGTTAAGAACCACCCCCAAAGGTATGTACTAGGGAATTTTGTACCTGCCGAACGGGTTCTACAAAGGTTCCCAGAGTTTTCAATCTTCTATCGGATACTACCGGCTCACACAATTGCTCATGGGCGCCAATAATATTCCTAAAAAGACCTCGTCTGAGCGTAGCATCGCATGACAACAAGCTCAAATTGGTACTTGAACTTGTTTATGCGCTACATCCTAAAAAGGCTTAGATGGGTTAAAAGGGTTCTAGGTCATTAAACTTCTACGGACCCTCATTATTGAAAGTAATAGCGTTCTCACGATGGCTCGTAACAACATCTACTACCTTCCATGAGGCCTCCACTGATTGGGGTTCCACCATATGACGCTCATGTTAAGGATTGCTTATGACATGCGACTATTGGTCTTACCACCTCCTATCTCAAGTTACTCGCAAAAGTTCGGGTTAGGACTTTATCTCATCACAGAGAAACCATCGAGCATCGAAAAGAAAAAAAGAAAAACAAACAAAGCACACAATAATATATACAGATAAAAACACACAGATAAACAAAAATAGGCTTAACACACTTAAAACTCAATCTCTAGTGAAGTTGCCATTTTTTCTATAGCGGGGAAATCTAAGATCGAAGCCATTATATTGACTCGACTCAATATTTCAGTGAAAGTTGCCACCGCGCTTTATTGTTTCCAAAGGAAAAGGGAAAAGAACGAAGAAAATCCAAAGTTTGTTTTAGAAAACAAAAAGAAGAGATCTTAGGTACGGGTGTTGATTATACAAGGGGAAGGTTTTAAGCACCCCTCATATTTGTCGTATTCCACATGAACCTTTTTGAAAATCTGTGTTGTGTGTGCTAAAAAGGGTTTATTTTATTTTTAAAATAAGCTCGGCAAGAAGTTGAGCCTTGTGCCTACATACCTCCTCGGTGCAATGGAGAAGTCAGAGCTAATGTAGTTCCGCTTAAAAGGGAAAACGTTTTAAAAACAAATAAACACTTTATCGTCATCAGAGAGAAATACTCAGCCATTGATCTTGAGCATGAGAACAAATAAGTTCTTTGCATCGCAGATGAAATAAGGGCTCCAACTCGGGTATAAATCAACGAGTATGCCACTAGCTCTCACGCGGAAAAGATCTCATTATATCAATCAATTTCAAAATTGTGGGGTATCCCAACTCACAACAACAACTAATCGTGTCTAAACTTTTGAAGAAAAGGCCACTAAGGGCAAAAGATATTTCTTTTAAAGAAAGGTTTTAAAAAAGGTTGCAAACATTAGAAGAATTTTGAAAAAGGGAGGAAATTTTGAAAATCTAAGAAGGGGGAGATGAAGAGGCTTCCTAATGCGTAAAATAAAAGCTAAGGAAAGAAACGGTATAACCGAAGAATAAGCCAATACTTGACATTATGAGTCAAGGTAGATTTCTCATCCTTTGGAATATAAACACTAAACCGGAGCATTACCACTTGGGGATCCAGATGAACTTATTATCTTTAGCACCACTTTGCATTAAGCACATTAAAATTCTGACGAAAATCGGGCAGAGTAACGGCTGTTTTCGGGTAAAATCCTTATATCAATGCCTTGGAATTAACCATCAAGGACTTTCAAGGAAATACCTGCATACACAAACAGACAACAATCCAATACCAGACAGACAGAATAACAACAGAGTAACAATATCATGGTCCAGAGGTACTAAGTCCATAAGTCCAAGTCTCCAAAATGCTCGGGATAGTAACCATTAGTCCAAGAGATAACCTTAAGCGTTTTTTAGATTTTTGTTCTTTATTAATGTTTTAGCATAAAAGGAAAGTATGGTCCAAGGGGACAAAAAGAAAATAGCGGAAACATAAACAAAGCGTCCAAATGGACAAAGAGAAAATAATGGAATATAAACGTCCAAATGGACAAAGAGAAAATGGCAGAAACATAAACATGATGAAATGATAAAATAAGACAAAAAAGCGAAAAATAAAGAGCGATATAATAAAATGCGGAAATTAAAGTCAATTGTTAGATGTTAAAGATAACCATCTTGAAACTTTTCAAGTATGTTATCAAAGTTAGTAATAAAAATCGATGGTGAGTGAAGGACGTTCTCGGATTTAAATTCAATGGAAATTTATCACAAGCTTGATAAAATCATAGCGACTACACGATAAACTTCCATAAGTCATAAATCAACCGCATACAATTCTCTTCCATGTTTGATCTTTTTTGATTCGGGACACGAAATATTGCGCTATATTAAGCAGATTGCCAAGTGATTTATGTAGAAATCACCCTACAATGAGGCCGGTCAAAACTTTATGTGCTAATGCATGCGAGAGAAGCGATATGTAGATCACTCTCCGAAAGCAATACCGCACGAAAAGAAAATAGGTAATGATCTAGTCTTTACCAAGAATCCATAAGAATTCTCAAGGTATCAAAGACTTTCATCGATCAAAAGGAAAAAAAGAGAAGAAGAAGAAGAAGAAGAAGAAGAATAAAAATGCATAAAGTAAAATCAACTCACACTATCAATAATATCATTCATATAATATTATGGATTTGGTAATTTCAAACCTATCAACATCCTAGATCCAATGATATTAATGACGTGGAGGAAGAAGGAAGGCAAAACAAGCATAAAAAAGGCAAAAAAAAAAACATTCTGCCTCACTGGAAATCGATTTACCTCTGTAGGAAATCGATTTCCTGAGTGCAGAGTTCAAATTTGGCATAAAAACAAGGTGGAAATCGATTTCCTACAGAGGGGAATCGATTTCCTGCACGCAGCTTTCAAAAAATCAGCATTAGGAAGCATAAAACTTGACTTAAGCAAACATACAAATACCTTATGATCACATATCAATTGGAGCACGAATTTTTCATCAATTCACCATCAAATAGGACCAATATAGCATCAAAGATGCATCACACACAAGCACAAAAGAATCACATTATGATAGATGAAAAAGGATGAAGAAAATTACCAAATCTGAACAAAACTTAGATCCACTTCAAGAATCACCAAAACAAATCTTGATCTCTCAACAATTGAAGAAAAAAAAGTGAAATGGATGGTGGTAGCTCAAATTTTGTGAGGTTCAAGATGTGACTCACAAACTTTATGAAAGAAAAAGAGCTTTGGTGAATTTGGTAGGGATGAAGAGAGAAATTGCAAGAGTTTTATTAGTTTTCTAAGCTTGTGAAATGAGGGAGGCAAGGCCTCTATTTATGGAATTGGACTAAGAATAGTGGCAATTTGGTCATTGTGCACTTGGTAATTAACCTTGTGTTTAATTGATATTTAATTGGTAAAATGGGGTTTAAGTGGGTTTAATGAAGGGAATTAATTTTGGTGAGGTGGAAAATTGGTAAAATGATCAAAGAAAATAGGTGCCAAAATGATGTCATTCTTCCCTCTTTATTTTTTTTTAATTTTCGCCCCAGGAAATCGATTTCCCATATGGGTAAATCGATTTCCACCTTCAAATTTTCAAAAATTGTTTTCTTGCACTGTTCTGATTTTTGTCCGATCTTTTACCTGTAAAATATAAACAAAAGAGACAAAATACATATTTTTGGATTTTGGTTAGTATCAAACAAATAAAAAACTATAAGTGCTTGATGATTCCCCTTTAAAGACAAAATGATACCTCAAGATTGTGATCTTGATTGATGATTGAAATGCAAATGATGTTTGATCTTAGGGTCAAAAATTGAGGTATGACACCGGGTGATATAGGTTATATCGTATCATAGTCCACAGAGATTGGTAGAGAAAAACTGGCGTTTGACTATCTCGCGTTCTAAGTTTCATGATTGGGTGTGGAAGGTAAAATGCGGGAAAAGTAAATAAAAGTACATAAACAATCTATTGCAGCCTAAGATAATTCAGTCTGGAATCGTATTTCTATTTAACCCGTCGAATACTTAAATTTGAAAATCTATCGCTCAACACTCACAATATGCATCAAAATCACCATGCATCATTTGAGTCGTCACATTAATGTCCATTTCTAAAACACCGACGAAAGCTCAACCGTACTATTCACATCAGTGATTTCTCCACCGACACAAATAACACAGAGGCATTAAAATCGACACCCATTACGGTTATTAACTCTAAATACATGTCTAAAATCTATAAACTAAGAGATGTAATTCCTAATCAAGATCTATGATGTCCATTTCTACAACAACACAAATCCGAAGCATTTAAGCAAAAAGATCAAGAACAACAACAATGATGATTTGTAAAGTGAATATATAAACGATCCCAAGCTCAACAAATATACATACAAGAGAGGAAAAATATACATACAAACCCCACCATTTGAATGGGTCACAGGGAAGAAGAAGAAGAACAAGCGGAAACTTCTCGTGTTTGTCGACACAATCGGAGACCACCCGAGCTAAATCGACATGATGTGACACCCAATAGTGTTACTTGAACCTCTAAACTACAAAGAATGGATCAGAGCTCAACTTTGTCCAAGAAGAGGTGATAAAAACCTAAAAACACAAAGCTGAACTATTTATACAAAAACAGAATTTCGCATTGGGCGCGGCGCGCCTTAAGTCAGCACGACGCGCCCTGTACTAAATGTACCAAACCGCTCTAACGCGCGACACGCCCTCATTTCAGCCAAAATTATTTCATTTTTCTTCTACAGCGCGCGACGCACCCTCCAGTGCGCGATGCGAGTTACACCAGAACAACAACTTTATTTCTTCAAAATGCGTCTGCATCCGTGTCTTCGACACTTTATTCCTCGAGGCTCCGAAAACACAAAAATACTTACAAAAAGACAACAAAACTATCAAATGGTATATATTTACATGAAAACGTAATAAAATACAAACGATACAAATATACACAAAACGGGGAATTATTCAAACGATATTAACAAAAAGTATCGATAAGTGCCACTATTTACATACTCAAAATAACTACATTTTGGCATTTATCAATAGACTTTTGAATTTCCCGAGATGTGAAATTTAGAAAATATTTCACGGAGGATAAGGAATTCGAGATTTCCAAAAGTTAAGAACCTTGTGAGGAGGATTCTCCATGGATTGTTGAATCACAAGTTGAAAGTTCGTCAATGCTTGTTGAAAAAAACAACTCGAACTTAGAATAAGAAGAAAGTCTAAAAGGCAAAGAATCTAGGATCGAATAAAATCGATTATCGACATATTTATTTTATCTAGTAGAAGAAAATAGTGAGAGATTTGTTCGTAATATTCCTATTATTCTTGAAGTGGAATATGATCCTATGATTTACAATGAAGAAGTAACTTCAAGAGACTTTTCTTGGAATAATGATATCCAAGACGAAATGAATTCAATGATGTCAAACCACACTTAGGAACTTGTCGATCTACCTAAATGATAAAAAAACCCATTGAATGCAAATTATTATTTAGAAGAAAGTATCAAATTGATGATACATTAAACATCTACAATGATAGATTAGTAACCAAGGGTTTTAGACAAAAGGAAGATATTGATTATTTTGACACATATGCACTAAAAGCAAGCACAACGAAAATTATAGTTTCATTTGCATTAGTTTCATCAAATAGATATCAAAATAATATTCTTAAATAAATATCTTAATAAGGAGATTTACATGAAGAAACCATAAGGTTGTATTCTTTCTGGTAATGAACAAATAGCGTGCAAGCTTCTAAAATTCTTGCATAGATTAAAATATGCACCGAAACAATGACATTAAAAATTTGACTTTGTCATTGCGAAATTACCAATTAAAGAGAGACACACAACTTAGAAGGAGACCTTTCAATCTTATCAAAATAAAAATTCAAAGAGTTTATCATCATCAAAAAAGAGGAGATTGTGAACAATATATCTTATATCTAGTTTTGATGAAGATAAAGCTTATCAAAGAAGAAAAGGACCAAAGTGTCATGCATGTCAATGATGAATTTGATCAAGAAGGTTTAGCATAGAAATTCAAGTGAAGATTTGAGAGAAGTGAACATAACTAAGGTACACATTGCAATTTATATCATACTATTTTAAATTTCTCATAATTTCATCTTTCACTTCATCTAAAAACCTTCTTGCATCATTATGCATAATTATATAAAAACCCTCTTCATCTAATTCTTGTGACAAGTGTTTGTACTCAAATTTGTGTGAGAACATGGCGATGTTCCTTTGTATCTATGTTAGATACATGTTGATCATTATCATCGAGATGAATGTAATTTTAGAAACAAAGAGGTTTTCAACTTCCACATTCAAGATGAAAGATCTTGGACTAGTTGACACAATTTAAGAGGTATAAGTAAAGCTAAATAGTGGGGGTTATGAACTTAGTCAAACACACTATATTGAGAAAATGTTTGGTAAGTTCAAACACTTACGCTTTAAGGAAGTGACCACTACATTTGATCCTAGTGTCAAAATTCAAAAAATGATGAAAGAGTTGTAACTCAATTGAAATATGCAAGTGCAATTGGTTTATCTAAAGTATTGATGCAATGTGCTAGACTCGACATAGAATTTGTAGTAGTAAAAGAGTAGATTTACTAGCAATCTAAATGGTGAGCATTGGAAAAACATCACCAGGATTTTCGATTATCTTTTAAAAACCAAAATTTTGACCTCCATCATGATAGGTTTCCTACCATATTAGAAGGATATACCAATATGAGTTGGATATCGAGTGTTGGAGATCATAAATTTACAACTGAGTAGATATTTACACTAGTTGAGAGTGGCATTTCTTAGAAGAGAAAGAAATAAACATGTATCACTTTCTTGACCATGGAGTCAGAGAGTATGGATCTCGCCTCCACTGTTCAAAGAAGTTGAATGGTAAAGGGACCTTATGTTGGAAGTTCCATAAGCTAGAGTGTGCAAAAAAAAGCATAACAGAAAGTCCAGGCAAGTTAGGACTTGACCAGAGATTTAATAAATATTATCTCGATAGGTGTGAGATTGAAACTCCTTGAATAAGGGTTTCGACAATGATAGCAACCCAATCTGAAGTTAACAAACCTTAACCTAAGATTCTATGTAACAAGAAGTCGTTGATTTTGATGTTTGTGCAACATTCTGTGAAAATATTGACTATTAAATATTGAGGGTTGATTTTTTTAAACTCTTAAGGAAGTTCTATATCGAGGATATGTATCTCAAGAAATAGATACAAATTGAACTTCACCTATATGAATTTCGATATGGTGTTGTCTCAAAGTGAGAGTTGTAGTTTCTCTCATGAAAAACAGGAAAAACACATGGCCATAAATAGTACTATGTGAGAGATGTAGGCGAAAAAACATTAAAGAGTGTATGTATGGTAACATTGGTCTAATCACATGGGATAATGATTCAAAGCATAGCTATCTAACATTATGATTAGGCTTTGTGTTATATTTACTAAGGTTAAGTTCAAATTAAAAGATACTTAATTGTATTAACATTCTTTTTGTTTTTCATATTACGGAATTGGACTTGTCATTATTAGAACAAGTGGGAGATTGTTGTAAATTATTAATAATAATTAATAATCGTGGGTGTGTTCCAAAATGACAAGAAAAATATGTTAGTGAAGTTGTTTTTTGAATTCGGGAAAAGACAATGTTTCATGAAGTGTTGATCTAGACGAAACAGTGCAAACAATTGATAAAATTGTTGTTGTGGATGAAATAGTGCAACATTTGATAAAAATGTTGTTGGAAGTGTGTTTCATCAAGCGTCACAACCTAATTAGACAACACCAGTTTGGCCTATAAATTGAACATTTTGAATTCAAAAATAAATCACAAAAAAACGTACATCCTCTTCATCAAAAATTTCAGACACTCTTCACTATATTCAAATTTTCGTCGGTCTTGCGCAAACTCAATAAAAGACTGAATTATCATGTGCATTTCTGTTTAGAAACTCTAAGACAATTTGAAAGTACTTGAAATACTATAATCGCTCACGATCTAGTCTCGATCCAATTAATTTAAATTATTTTTTCTAACAGAAATCACACTATAATACAACATATAATTCTTATTCCTTTTGATTAAATGATTTTAAATAAAGAAATCCTACAGAATGATCAACTTATGCATAACAATATTGTCTCCTCAATGTAGATTATTTAATATAGATAACTTGGGTATAGTTGAAAATTTTATAAACAAAACATGCCCCCTTTATATCACCAAAGGAAAAGTTATTTAAGAATTAAATCTAAAAATTATGAAGTATTTTTATATGTTATCCTTACGTTAATGCTACTAATATTTAATTGTTTTCAGCATTTCATTAAATTTTAACACTATAAATTGGTCACATCGAATTCTATTTGTAAAATAAAAAGAGAAAAAAAATATGGCTATGTTGTGAATTCAATGCCAAGAACAAAGTATAAACCAAGGAAGAATAAAGGACAAGGAAGAAGAGGAACACAATAATTGGTTATAACTGCTATTCTTTTACTTTCTCTTAGAACAAGATTACAAGTTTACAAGAATAACAAATAACCTCTCTCACCCTAAATTAGGATTTGCAACTTAGCAATGATGAGAGACTAGTATGCTATTTATAATAAAACCTAACATACTAACCAATGGGCTTTTTCCACAAGGCCCATTACACAAGCCAACTTAATAAACAAGCTAACTTAACAAATTAGGGTTTAAACACTAAAACCTAATTTAACATGCTAACAACCCTAGCATCTTCGACACAAGCATGTGAACAACCTTCGACTTCATGCTTAACTCTGTCGAACCAAGAAGTTACCCTTTCGCCATACTAGAGTTTGATCCAATATCTCACAAATCTCCACCTTGGATCTAACTCTACAACATCAAGGGAACAAACTAGCTTTCTTCATGCAGCTTTAGCAACTGCATATAGTGGAAAAACTTGCAACTCGGTAATGTCTTGGTGATCATATCAGCAACATTGTCTTCAGTCGAAACCTTCAGCACTTGGACTTCTCCACGCTCGATTACTCCTCTGACGAAATGCAGCCTCACATCAATGTGCTTAGTTCGCTCATGATAGGCTGAATTCTTCGACAGGTGTATTGCACTTTGACTATCACATTTAACAGTGATACCTCGACCTTGAAGTTTCAGCTCCTTCGCAAAACCTTCAAGCCACAATGCTTCTTTCACAGCTTGAGTTAATGCAATATACTCCGCTTCAGTGGTTGATAGAGCAACAACCTTTTGAAGTATTGCTTTCCAACTAATGGTTGTGCCAAACATAGTGAAAACATATCCAGAAATAGATTTTCTGGAATCCATACAACCTGCATAATCAGAGTCGACATATCCTCCAATTGCTGCTTTACCATCTTCACCCAAGGCTCCACCATAAATTAGGACTCTTTTCAGAGACCCATTTATGCACCTTAAAATCCACTTCAATGCTTGCCAGTGAGCCTTTCCAGGATTCGCCATGTACCTGCTTACAAGACTTACTGCGTATGCTATGTCGGGTCTAGTACAGACCATAGCATACATCAAAGAACCAACTATATTAGCATATGGGATGCTATTCATATAGACTCTTTCCACATCAGTACTGGGACACTGATCAATACTCAGCTTGAATTGAGGGTTTGTTGGAGTCACAACTGGCTTCGAATTCGACATACCAAACTTTTCAAGAATCTTTCGTAGATATGCCTCTTGAGATAGGCATAACTTCGACTTCTTTCTATCTCTTCGAATGTCAATTCCAAGAATCCTGGAAGCAGCTCCCAGATCCTTCATATCGAACTCCTTATTGAGTTCAGCCTTCACCCTCATCACATCTTTGACACTGTTGCTTGCTATGAGAATATCATCAACATAAAGCAACAAAATAACAAATGAATTACTAGGTCGAAATCTGAAGTAAACATAGTGGTCGAACTGACTTCTAATGAAACTTATGTGTGCCATGAACTTGTCGAATCTCCTATTCCACTGTCGAGGAGATTGTTTCAGCCCATATAAAGATCTTTTTAGCTTGCACACATAATCTTCCTTTCCCTTTTCGATATACCCTTCAGGTTGCCTCATCAGGATCATTTCATCTAAATCACCATACAAGAACGCAGTCTTCACATCCATTTGTTCCAGTTCAAGGTTGAACTGTGCCACCATGGCAAGCAACATTCGAATGGACCTACGCTTCACAATAGGAGAGAACACATCATTGAAGTCGACACCTTCTTTCTGAGTGAAACCCCTTGCGACCAGCCTTGCCTTGTATCTTTTCGACGTCACTCCTTCAATTCCTTCCTTAACTTTGAAAATCCATTTACAGCTGACTAACCTTGCCCCAGCAGGTTTCTTGATCATTTCCCAAGTGTGATTATCATGAAGAGATTTCATCTCATCATCCATGGCCTTCAGCCATTCAGTCTTATTTTGACTCCTCATAACTTCCTTATAATCTCTAGGTTCATCATCAAGAACCTCACTGGCAGAGATTAATGCATAAGCTATAAGATCTGCATACCCAAGTCTCTGAGGTGGTTTGATAACTCTTCTCGACCTATCTCTCAACAATAGGTAGTCATCGTCAGTTTCCTCAACTTCCTCAGCATCTTCTGCTTCTTCTTCGACTTCATCAGGGACATGCAATTCAGCATCAACATGCTCCACCTCAACAGGAATCTCTACCTGTTCCAGCTCTTCGTCAGATGTTTCTGTACTTCGACCAACATCATCAGTTTTCTTAAAAGCCATTTTAGCTTCAATGAAAACAACATCTCGACTGGTGATACACCTCCTGTGACCTGGCTCTAGGCACCATAGCCTATAAGCTTTGACTCCTTCTGGGTATCCCATGAACATGCATTTCAGAGCTCTAGGTTCGACCTTGTCTTGCCTAATGTGAGCATAGGCTACGCAGCCAAATACTCTCAGTTTGTCGAGATCTGGTGGATGTCCCGACCAAACTTCTTCAGGTGTCTTCATATCTAACGCTGTCGAAGGACATCTGTTTATCAGATATGTTGCTGTCGAAACAGCCTCAGCCCAGAACACCTTCGTTAACCCCGCACTAGTCAACATGCATCTGACTCTCTCCAAAATAGTTCGATTAAACCTTTCAGCCAAACCATTTTGCTGTGGAGTACCTGCAGTAGTTCTATGCCTTGCAATACCAGAGGCAGCACAAAAACTGTCGAATGCCTCATTGCAAAATTCAAGGCCATTGTTGGTTCTCAACCTCTTGACCTATCTGCCAGTCTGATTTTCAACCAGAGTCTTCCAACTTTTGAAATTCTCAAAAGTTTCATCCTTAGTCTTCTGGATGAATACCCATAATTTTCTGGAATAATCATCTACTATGGATAGAAAATACCTTGCTCCTGAATGTGATGGACACCTTGCAGGCCCCCAAAGATCAGCATGGATGTAATCAAGGGATCCATGTGTTCTTGATTTGCCTTTGTTGAACTTCACTCTGCAAGATTTTCCAAGTACACAGGGTTCACAAAACTTCAGCTTTTCGACTTTGTCTCCACCAAGCAGATTTTGTTTCCCTAATTCGACCAGACCCCTTTCACTAACATGGCCCAATCTCATGTGCCAGATTTCTGTTTTCGACAAAGGTTTCGTGGATGCAACATTTGTCAAACCACTTACAACTTCAGCCTCAAGGGTATACAAGCCTTGTTTCTTCACGCCTCTCAAGACTTCCTTCGAACCCTTCATGACTCTTAGGATACTTTTCTCTCCTTGGAAAACATATCCTTTCTTGTCGAATTCACCAAGAGAAAGCAGATTTCTCTTCAAATCAGGAACATACCTGACTTCAGTCAACAACCTTATTGACTCATCATGGAGCTTGAATCTCACAGATCCAACACCTGCAATCTTGCAAGCCTTGTTGTTTCCCAGCAATACTGATCCACCATCTTGATCACATAATTCCTCGAACAAGTCTTTGTTTGGAGTCATGTGCCAAGTGCAACCTGAATCCATAATCCACTCCTTCTTAGAGTCACTACTTGAAACCACAAGAACATCAGATGATTCGAAATCATCTTGAATAATGGCAGCGTTGCCATTATCCTTACCTCCATGATATTTCAGGCGTTCAGGGCACACCTTTCTTGTGTGACCCTCCTTCTTACAATGGTAGCATCGAATGCCAGATGCTTCGCCACTGTAAGACTTCGAATGGCTTTTGCCTTTCTTCTTGTCGAACTTACCATCCTTTCGTAAGAGTTTTCCTTTAACGGCCAAACCTTCGCCAACAGTCGAAGGTTTATGCTCCTTTCGTTCATTCAAGTCCTTAGAGTACAAGGCTGATTGAACTTCTTCAAACGTCAAGGACTCCCTTCCATACAAGAGAGTTTCTTTGAAGTGAGCATGTGATCGAGGCAAAGAACACAATAGTAACAACGCTTGATCTTCATCATCTATCTTCACATCAATATTTTCAAGATCAAGAATCAGCTTGTTGAACATATCCAACTGCTCAGCCAATACTTTGTCTTCAATCATCTTGAATGAATACAAAGCTTGCTTCAGGTAGAGTCGATTTACCAGCGATTTGGTCATATACAAACTTTCAAGTCTCACCCATAACCCTGATGTCGTCGTCTCCTTTGATACCTGCCGGAGAACCTTATCACCAAGGCTCAACAAAATTGCGCTGTGTGCTTTCTCGATCATATTTGTCTTCTCCGCTGCCGTCAATTCTGCATTCATGGCTGCCTCTCCCTTCAACGCTTCCAAACAACCCTGCTGAACCAGTAGGGCTTTCATCTTCAAGCGCCACAGACCGAAATTATTCACTCCGGTGAACTTTTCAATCTCATACTTTGTTGAAGGAATCTTCTCCACGCTCACCGCACCAATTTGTTATGAATTCAATGCCAAGAACAAAGTATAAACCAAGGAAGAATAAAGGACAAGGAAGAAGAGGAACACAATAATTGGTTATAACTGCTATTCTTTTACTTTCTCTTAGAACAAGATTACAAGTTTACAAGAATAACAAATAACCTCTCTCACCCTAAATTAGGATTTGCAACTTAGCAATGATGAGAGACTAGTATGCTATTTATAATAAAACCTAACATACTAACTAATGGGCTTTTCCACAAGGCCCATTACACAAGCCAACTTAATAAACAAGCTAACTTAACAAATTAGGGTTTAAACACTAAAACCTAATTTAACATGCTAACAACCCTAGCATCTTCGACACAAGCATGTGAACAACCTTCGACTTCATGCTTAACTCTGTCGAACCAAGAAGTTACCCTTTCGCCATACTAGAGTTCGATCCAATATCTCACAGGCTAAAATTCTCAACTTTGTTTATGCTATAATTTTATTTCTCTCCCTATTTCTTCTTTCAATTGAGGCTAATAGTAAATCATTTTCTCCCTTTAAATATTTTATTTTTTATTGTGCAATTCTTACACAATAATTTATTGTGTTTTACTAACATTTTTATTCTTCTTTTCACTACAGCAAGTTTGCAATGTGAAATTGATGAAGATTGTCCAAAGGATGTGACTATATTAGAGAAGTTGAGTTACATTTATAAGTGCTTAGACAAAGAATGTATAATGTTTTCACTACAGCGGGTTATACCTAGGCCTCTAAGTTCTCCATATCAATAAGGAATTTGAGTTATAAATAGAATATATGTAATATGTAATATATAAATTTAAATTATCATTTTATTTTGAATCCTATTATTTAAAATTTATTTTATTTTTTATTACCTTTTGTTTTGTTTTAGTATTTTTATGAAAATTACTATAATTTTGTTATGTTTTGGTTATGTATTGAATTAAAATAGTATCTCCTCTTTTATAGTTTTTTTTTTGAGAGAAAAGATAAAAAGAAAAGCAAATAAATACAAATGAATTATCTCCTAATATATTAGTGTTGAAGAGAGACAAGAGAACTACTTATTCACCATCACAAGAAATTCTTTTGTGATTAACATCTAATTTGTCAAATATATCTACACAAGAGTTTCCTTATTTAAAATTATGGTGAAGAAGATGTCTCAATCATTACCAAGATAAATTTAAATTAATTCCAAGAGAATAATAGAATAATGAATTCTCTATGTTTTATTGAAGCCTGCATCTCGATAAAAGTAATTTAAGTTACGATTAAATATATTTTTGGTAAAACGACAAATCATTAAAAAAAATCAAAAATCGCTAAGAGCTTAATATTATTATATGAGTTTGGATTTCATTTTGTAAAACGACAAATCATTAAAAAAAATAAAAAATCGTAAAAAAACTTAATATTATTATATGAGTTCGGATGTCATTTTGTAAAAACCGCTCAGTTTGAATCGAATTTCGGATTGATTTTTCAAAATCGATCCAAAACGAACCCTATAGATCGTTTGATCTCTGGACGCAGCCCTCCAACTTGGTACACTTAGAGAATTCAACCGTTTTTGCACTATAGTGCAGATAAAACTTTACAAGTTCCACAAATTTAACTGCATTCTCAGTGACAGTCAATTTCTTTGGTTTCAGGTCAAGGAACTCAATCTACTTCTTTCCGCGAACATCTTCCAGAAAATACTTCCTCAGAATTCTCTACTGAACACAGCTCAAGTAATAACTTCACCTGCGGTTTCTAATCTTTGATGAGTGTTAAGCCATTAGTCATCAACCTCCCCAGCCAACATATGCGTACCGTACTGTACCTTTTGTGTCTCAGAGTAATCCATCACGCAAATGATCCTTTCAATATCCTTGAGCCACACTTGCGTTCCATCAGGATCATACTTACCCTTGAAGGTAGGCAGATTTTCGCTCTGAAATATTCCCAAGTAATGGGATTCGTCGCTTCCCCCAATATTAGGTTGATTCTACACAACCTAAAAAATAGCCTGCAATGCAGCAACAATCACACTATCGTTTCTTCCAGTCATCCTCTATTTCACACCATAAATAGAAACAATGGTTAGAAGTTACTACAGACAATACACCATTGTCACACTCGACTGACTCAACAACTTGGTTGGACGAACCGACATGCTCTAATACCAATTGAAAACCCTACTTTCCCTGTTAGTTACTTATAAAAATATTTATAAATTTAATAAGAAAAACAGTAAATCAGAATGGCACATCCCTTAAAACTTACAACATAAAAATCTTTGAATATAGCATCTCTTTATAAAAACATGCATCGGAATATAGAATTAAGATTAATTCGTGGCACTCAGGCCTTATCACAACAAATTCCACTTCACTGTGGTCTAATGCTAAAATCAAAGCATGATATCTAACAAAATCAAATGAAAAGCAAAATATGACAAATCCTCGTCTCTCTGGTGTTATGTATCAAAGTGACTCCTAAGACTCGATTGAATAGCAACATAAGAATTCAGGAACTACTCAGGTACCTGGTCATCTGTACTCGCCAAGGAACACAGACACAACAACAGAAAAAGGGGTGAGAAATCGTTCAAATAAATAAATGGTGTAAATCACATGCTAATGAGTAGTAATCACAAACAACCACCACAAGGACAATTCCCATCACACATAAATATCATCATGATATAATGAGCCTTCAGTGTACACAATCCACATTCATCAATGTATGCAACGTAACTTACTATCACAACTCTATGCATGCGGTACCAACACAACCAATAAGGTTCATTTATACGAACCTGATTCCCGTCAGAATTCGGATAAGCCATGTGCGTTCCCCTGAACTATGACTTATCTCCACTCGACTCCCACAAGGAGTTTGGATAAGATTGGGCATCCCTCATGGATTCCCATCTAGGCTCATCTCCATATAACACGACATGATGATGCATGACATGCAAATATGCACAATTCAGTATAATATTGTACATAACACGATCCATATTGATCACACGTGAGCCACATACTCACCGTAATTCTCCCTCAGAATTACATTATTCACACCAGAATACACACCAATCAAGAATTCCATAACATCGTCATACAGGACTCAAATCCACTCTAGGTTCACGTAAGGCTCACATATTTTACTCAAATATACCGACCTACATTACTCCCTAATTATCTAAGTCATTTTTACCCTCTATAATCATTAGAAGTTATAGTGCATGCGAAATCAGGAAAGAAATTGCAAAAATATGAAAAACCAACTCAATAGGCTCATACATGTATGGCACACCCCCATACATGTATGGCCTTCTCCACACGCCCAGCACCTGCACATACCATACACGTTTGGCACCTAGTGCACCAGACTCATACACGTATGACCTCACCCCATACGCATATGACCAGAGGAGGATTTCCCCTCAAAGCTTTTCACAAAAAGGGCATACGGGTATGACTCCGCACCATACACGTATGGGCAGAAGCCTTGCTCAACATGAGGATCTAACAGATCCCCATACGCGTAAAAACCTAGTTACGCGTATTCATCTCCCTCCCATACGCGTAACACTAGAAGGTGTTTTAATCCCTGGGGATAGGGCACGTATGCTACGTGTACAGCCCTTGGGATGTCCCCTCATACGTGTATGGCCCCCTCCCATACGCGTATGGGCAGTCTGAGACAGAATTTTCCAGATTCTCAATAGTTTCGCATTTGTGCAATTTTCCCCTATTGGAGCACTTCTAAGATCTCAAAATCAATCTAAACAGTTTGAAATCCAGTTTCTATCAACCTACAATTATTCTATGTTATATATATCAACAAACAACAATTTCCAAACCAATTAACATGCCCACCATTTCAGATTTCATCACCAATACATTGTTCATCAAGAAGTTATCAAAACATAATTTTCACAGCAACAATTTATAATATTCATGGATTTATCATTGCTGTAATCATACTCATAATTTCAATTACGAATTCCCACAACCAATCACACACATTCATATTCAATTTCAGGGCAAACGTGAAGAATTCAAAGAATCCTAAGAGGGGAAGGAACCCTCACTACCCTCTCATGTTCAAACACCATTAGATGAACTCATTCTCCCTGATTACCTCAATTATAAGCTTGATTCTTCTTGCTAATGGTGAGGTTGTTTGATCTCCCTCGTTTGCCCTAGCTTCCTTCTTTTTCTTTTTCACGTAAAAGTTATTTCTAACTTTATGTTATCCCACTATATTTCATAATCCTTATAATTCCAATTATTATTTAATTATCATTAATACTAATTATTATAATTAATAATAATATGAATCATAATCATAATAATATTAATAACTCATATTATTTATTACTAATATCCATTTATTATTATATTATTTTAAGTCTACCCCAACAATTAACTAACCCCTTAAACGCATACTTTACTCCTGCACTAGTGCCCTTAACCCAATCACAACCAATCTCAATTATAAAAATTATAATACAATTGATTAAATATTTAAATGGAATGTTACACTAGGCGAGAGATGTAGGCGAAGAACCATTAAAGAGTATGTCTATGGTAACTCCGGTCTAATCACATAGGATAACTGTTCAAATTATAGCTACCTAACATTTCGATTAGGCTTTACGTTGTCTTTACTAAGGTTGCGTTCAAATCGAAAGATACTTAATTGTATTAACATTTTGTTGCTTTCTATATTCTAAAATTGAAGTTGTCATTATTAGAACAAGTGGGAATTGTTGTAAATTATCAATAATTAATAATCATGGGTGTGTTCCAAAATGACAAGACAAATATGATAGTGAAGTTATTTTTCAATTCAGGAAAAGGCAACGCTTCATGAAGTGTTGTTGTAGACGAAACAATGTAAACAATTGGTAAAATTGTTACTGTAGGTGAAACAGTGCAACATTTGATAAAAGTGTTGTTGAAAGTGTGTTTCATCGAGGGTCACAACCTTATGAAACAACACCAGTTTGGACTATAATTTGAACATTCAAAAAGAAATAACAAAAAGCGTACATCCTCTTTGCCGAAAATTCTAGACACTCTTCGATATATTCGAGTTTTCGTCAGTCTTGCGCAAACTCGATAAAAGGTTGAATTATCCGGAGTATTCCTACATAAAAACTCTAAGACAATTTGAGAATGCTTGAAAAACTATAAAAAAAATGATTCACTCACGATTCTAGCGTCTATACATTTGATTTAAATTATTTTTTCCAACATAAATCACTCTATAATACAACATATAATTCTTATTCCTTATGATTAAATGATTTTAAATAAAGAAGTCCTACAATATGATCAACTTATGTATAACAATATTATCTCCTCAATGTACATTATTCATATAGATAACTTAGGTATAGTTGAACAATTTTCTAAATAAAACATGTCCCCCTTCTATCACCAAAGGAAAAGTTATTTAAAAATTAAATCTAAAAATTATTGAAGTATTTTTATGTTACCCCCTTTACTGAATATGCCTAAGAGACATTTATTAGGTATTCAAAAGGGACAATTAAAATATATAATGCACATTAATTGTTTCCAGCATTACATTAAACTTAAACACTATAAATATATCAAATTTAATTCTATTTGTAAAACAAAAAGAGAAAAAAAAAATTATGGCTAAAACTCTCAACTTTGTTTATGCTATACTTTTATTTCTCTCCCTATTTCTTCTTTCAATTGAGGCTAATAGTAAATCATTTTTCCCTTTAAATATTTTATTTTGCAATTTTTGTCTTATTTTACTAACATTTTTATTCTTTTTTCTTACTACAGCTGGTTTGAAATGTGAAATTGATGATGATTGTCCAAGGGATGTGACTATCTTAGAGAAGTTGAGTTATATTTATAGGTGCTTTGACAAAGAATGTATAGTGTTCACGGAGGCTCCGTAAACACCATAGTAATATACCTTGTGATGGAATATTTCATGAGATGACATTTGAGATTTATGCTTCCAACCAATAATTATATCTTTATATATTTATTTCGTTTTGTAATTGCATGTAATTTGAAATTATGGCTTTGTACTCTAAAATTTCGACAATAAAATGAAAAAAAAAAAAAGACAATAAAATTATAATAATTTAACTTTTTCATTTTCTCTTAATGTTGGATGGATGTAATATAAATTTAAATTATCATTTTATTTTGAATCCTATTATCTAAAATTTTATTTTATCTTTTGTTAACTTTTGTTTTAGTATTTTTATGAAAATTACTATAATTTATACCTTTTTTTTTTTAGAGAAAAGATAAAGGAAAGGAAAAAAACTAACGAACTTCCTAATAAATAATACTCCTACATCATTTTCTAATAGTGTTGAAGAGAGACAAGAGAACTACCTGTTGACCATCATAAGAGATTCTTTTATGATTAACCCCCAATTTGTCAAAGATATTTACACAAGAGTTTCCTTATTTAAAAATGTGATGAAGAAGATGTCTCAATCATCACCAAGATAAATTCAAATTGATTCTAAGAGGATAATAGAATGATGAATTATCTATGTTTTTCTGAAATGATGTTTCTTTAGAATGATGTTTGGAGTCTTTGCATTAAATTTGGGACTGGTCAATACAAATTTGTTTTTGAGACAGTCGTCATTTATGTTTTAAAAACTATTTGGTTGGTGAGAAATAAGATTAGATTTTAAAGTATTAGGTGAATTTTTTTCTATCACTTCATATATTATGGATAAAAATTAATTGTGACGGTGCTTCACCTTCTACTTTGAGTTAGTCAGTTTGCGGTGGTATTGTGAGAAATAGTGATGAAAAATTTATAGGAGCCTTTGCCTCTTATTTGGCAGTTTCCAATTCTCTCATGGCCAAACTCTCGAGTGCAATGCTTGCAATTGAGTTTGCTTATGAGAATACTTGAAATTGTATTTGGTTAGAGACAGATTCAACGTGGTGGTTAAAGCGTTCAAGTTCCCTTTTGTTGTGTCGTGGCCTATTAGAAATAGATGGGTGAATTGTATAAATATAGTTGCTAATTTTGTGGTTTCTCATATTTTTCGGAAAGGAAATTTTTGTGCAGACAGTCTAGCTAACATAGGTCTTAATCTTAATGATACTACTTATTTTTCCTCTATCCCTGTTTATTTAAGGGCTGATTTTGTAAAGAATAGTCTTGGTTTGTCTTTCTTTAATTTTGTTCCTCCTCGATAAAACTTTGGTTTATGTCCCACTATCCTTTTTATAACAATTTTCTTTTATCTAATTTTAGCCCTCATTTAAAAATAAATAAAAAAAGTATGCATCTCAATAAAGAGTAATGTATTTTTCATCCTCATATTTTGATAATTTAAAATTTTTAGTATGATGTTTTAAAATATAATTTTTTAATCCTCTATTTTACAATTCTTAGAATTTTTATTTTTATTTTATTCAACATTTTTAAATGTCTATAAAATGTTTCTTTACCACTTACCGTAAAAGAAAAAAAAAAATCTCTAATAGAATTTGGATAAACATGCCAATAAGAGTATAACCAATAGTTATTAAAATCCAATTTTGCCCTAAAAATAGATGATAAATCCAATTTTACCCTTAAAAAAACTCATGTACATATTCTATTTATCATATGCGTCCTTGCCAATCTTCTTATCTTCAAATATTTCATTTCAACCTCAATAATTCAAATAAAAGCAACTACCTCATAAAAAATTGTTTTAAACTTTTTTTTATAAAACCATGAACAATAAAAAATAAATTATAATAATAAAATAGGTTTAAATGCATTTTTTTCTCTTAATTTGATGTTTTTTAATTTTTAATTCTTATATTTTAAAATTTACTTTTTTTCCATTAACTTTACATTATTTGAGATTTGATTGGCCCTCTTCAATTTTACATACATGTCGTTGGTAATTATGATAAAAAATTATTTTTGATGATGTTTCAATGCTTATTGGAATAATTTTTTATTTGTTTATAGAATAAACTAATAATTTTAATTAAGAATTATAAGAAATTTATTTAAAATTATTTAATACAAATTTTGAACCTTTTGGGTTAAAGGTCAGGCCCAAGCTTATGCAACATATCTCCAACCCCCAAGCTTATGCCCCTTGACGAAATTCTTGTAATACCCCTTTAATTCGGATATGCATATTTGAATTCACCGCATTTTAATTTTTTATTGAATAAGTTCAGAGATGCATATCCGAAGGCACCAAATTCACCTTTTCTTAACGAAAATAGGGGTTTTATGGATAGACATATCCAAATTAACCCATATTTTTTAAATGAATGTTATTTCGGATATGCATATCTGAATTATGCAGAAACAGATTATGCTTTAGCAGAATCAGTACCATAAAAACATGAAAAAAAATTAAATCGGTAAAAGTAAACAGCGGTAAAATGTTGAATAGACATATTATATATGTATTGAATCATATAGCATTTACATTGTACACGACAATACATTCAAAAAAAATGGTTCAATTACATTCTAAAATGCATCGAACGAATTGTCACCCCTTAAATATAAAACAGGTTCTTTCTTCGACTTCTCCCTATTTGATTCTCTCTCAATATATGTTACTGAGAGATGCAATGAGAAAAATTTACCTTAAATTGCAGCTTTCTATGCTTTATTTGATATGATAAAATACTTGAAACTTGGTTTGGAGACGAAAAGATTATCGAGAATGGTTGAAGTTTTGTAGTAGGTTTTGGTTATGGGGAAGAATGAAGAGAATCGTGTAGGGGTGATCATGTAGCAAATTAGTATAACATCAATATTTTCGAATATGCATATCCAAAAATACCACTGAATGTTTAAATTCAACGTTTAAATAATAATAATGTGTAAACATGGGTGTTTTCAAAAATGCATTTTTGAAACACCGAAACACCTTTAAAATTGATTTAGGGTGCGTTCGGAGATGCATCTATGAATAAAATATTAGAGTTTTTAAAATTTTATTTCATCCCTACGATGGTTTATTAAGAAACTCCCTTCATTGTGTCTGTTTAATCTTTATAAACACTAAATTTTCTATGCACAAAACGATGTGAAAAATTTACGTAAATCATATTAACAACCCATGAATAAGTGGCAAGGTCGTTGATGTTTCTATAAGTGAACTTATTATTATTCTTATGCTTAATTTTATTTGTGAGAATTGGATCGAACTCTAGTGTGTCGAAGGGTAGCTTCTGGTTCGACAGAGATTGTGTCGAAGACCTACATACTCTAGTCGAAGTATGTTCTAACATGTGGGTGTTGAAATGCTAGGGTTGTTAGTATTGTGAATTGGGTATGTTTGTTACGTCCAATTGTTTAAGTTAACTTGTACCCTAAGTTGGCTTGTAATGGATATTTGTGAAAAAACCCATTAGTTTAGTATGTTGTTAAAAGGGTACGTATTTTCTTTATCGTTTCCACAGAGATTAGTGTGATATTACCGTCGTTCTACAGTGATATATGTTCTGAGAGAAAGATTGTGAAAGAGTTTGGTGACATAAAGCGTAACTTGCATAGAAAGTAAACAAAGATGATAAAATAGGGTTTTAAAAGATTTGAGAAAACGTGTCAAGATTAGTTTTCGTTAACTTGTTTCATGCATACTCAATTAATCATGCGTATGAACTTATTAATAATTAATATAACTACGTATTCTCTTGATACCGTTTATCTCTAAAGCAATATCATGAATATTATCATATTAACCATTAGATGATCTTTCATGCCAACAATCAACATAATAGTCTTTAAAGCTTGATACATGTGGTTATCAACTCACAAATCTATCTCTAGAGTTTGTTTATTGATAGATGAATATTTTTTAGGTCAAGATTTGAAATATATCTCTCAATAGTGATTCAAAACAACAAATAGAACATGAATAACAAGATATTCACCATATATTAATCATCAATCAAGTTCATACAACAAAAGATCAAAAGAAGTACATACTATACAAATTAACTACCTCTAATCTTGACACAAAAGGAGTTTAGCTCTCCATAGCCATGAAATCTTCAACAACAAGTAACAAAACAAGATTCACTAGCATCAAAACTCAAAGAAGATGAAGAAAGATGCTTGGAAAATCTTGAGTAGTTTCTTTGAACTTTGGTTTTTCTCTCTTATTATCTTGCCCTAGATGTTGTGATATGATAAGTTGTTGGTAAAAAGATAAGATTAAGATACAAAATATCTCCAAGTGCATATTTTCATAAGTGCCTCAAAAGTAATATCGCTTAGCCAGCATGGCTCGCTTAACGAGCTTACAAAATATCTAATTTCCATGCAGTCCTCACTTAGCGAGATGAGTTCGCTAAGCGAGCTTCAAAACTTGGGAAGCTATTGGATTTAGTCTGTGTTAACCCGCTAGGACTTGGCTAAGCGAGCCTGCGAAAACTTTGAATTTTGATCTTACTTCCAAGCCTTTTCCATCTACAATTGAACTTCAATGATGTCATAACTATAAGCCCCTATAAAATACAAAGAAGAGTCAAGAAACTTAATATTTACAATCAAAACTCGATTTTATTCATTTACAAGAGTACAATGCATAAATAAGTAAAAACTTAGAAAAAAATTATATAATACCACAAAAGTTATGAACAAACTATGTGCAATTTGGCTTCTAACATATGTTAGGTTTTATTATAAATAGCATACTAGTCTCTCATCATTCCATACTGCAAATCCTAATTTAGGGTGAAAGGGTTATTTTTTATTTTTGTAACTTGTAATCTTGATTGAAAGAGAAAGGAAAGAATAACAGTTATAACTGTTAAGAAGTGTGGTTGGGCCTAACTCATCCCTACAAAACCGGCTTGTAGGGTTGAGTTAGGCCTAATCACATTTCTTAACATGGTATCAGAGCCTCGTTTAAGATCCGATGGGCCACCTTCTATGGTTTCCGCTATCGGTCCACCCACCATTTATTTCCACGCTCCAGTTGTCTAGTCCTGGGCGTGAGGGGGTGTGTTAAGAGTCCCACATCGGACAATATATGGCCTGAACATGTCCTTATAAGTGGGGGCAATCCCTCACCCTACAAGCCGATTTTGTAGGGTTGAGTTAGGCCTAACCACATTTTTTAACATGGAATCAAGAGCCTCGTTTAAGATCCGGTGGGCCACCTTCTATGGTTTCCGCTATCGGGCCACCCACCATTTATTTCCACGCTCCAGTTGTCTAGTCCTGGGCGTGAGGGGGTGTGTTAAGAGTCCCACATCGGACAATATATGGCCTGAATATGTCCTTATAAGTGGGGGCAATCCTCACCCTACAAGCCGGTTTTGTAGGGTTGAGTTAGCCCTAATCACATTTCTTAACAATAACCATTCCTTTTTGTTCTTCTTGTTTATCATCTTTTCTGCCCTTGTGTGTTTTTTTATCACAAAGAAATAGTTTATCCTTTATTCATAAAGGCATCCTTTTCGCAAAAATTTGGTGCAGTGAGCGTGGATAAGATGTCTTCAACAAAGTATGAGATTGAGAAGTTCAACAGAGTGAACGATTTCTGTCTGTGGCGCTTGAAGATGAAAGCCCTAGTGGTTCAGCATGGTTGTTTGGAAGCATTGAAGGGAGCGACAGCTATGGATGTTGCATTAACGGAAAAAGAAAAGACGACCATGATATGAAGCAAGCTTTGTATTCATTCAAGATGATTGAAGACAAAGTGTTGGGTGAGCAGTTGGATATGTTCAACAAGCTGATTCTTGATCTTGAAAATATTGATGTGAAGATCGAGGATAAAGATCAAGAATTGTTGTTGTTGTGTGGTTTTCCTCGAACACATGCTCACTTCAAAGAAACTCTTTTGTATGGAAGGGAGTCCCTGACCTTTGAAGAAGTTCAGTCAGATTTGTATTCTAAGGACTTGAACAAACGAAAGGAGCATAAACCTTCGAGGGTTTGTGAAGGTTTGGCCGTTAAGGGAAAATTCTTGCGAAAGGATGGTAAGTTTGACAAGAAGAAAGGTAAAAGTAAGCAGAAGTATTACCGTGGAAAAGCATCTGGTATTCGATGATATCATTGTAAGAAGGAGAGTCACACAAGAAAGGTGTGCCCTTAACACCGGAAAGATCATGGAGGTAAGAATAATGGCAATGCAACCATTGTCCAAGATGATTTCGAATCATCTGATGTTCTTGTGGTTTCAAGTGGTGACTCAAGTAAGGAGTGGATTATGGACTCAGGCTGCACTTGGCACATGACTCCAAACAAAGACTTTTTCGAGAAATTATGTGATCAAGATGGTGGATTTGTATTTCTTGGAAACAACAAAGCTTGCAAGATTGCAGGTGTTGGATGTGTGAGATTCAAGCTCCATGATGAGCCAATAAAGTTGTTGATTGAAGTCAGATATGTTCCTGATTTGAAGAGAAATTTGATTTCTCTTGGTGAATTCGACAAGAAAGGATATGTTTTCCAAGGAGAGAAAAGTATCCTAAGAGCCATGAAGGGGTCGAAGGAAGTCTTGAGAGGCATGAAGAAATAAGGTTTGTATACCCTTGAGGCTGAAGTTGTAAGTGGTTTAACAAATGTCTCATCCACGAAACCTTTTGTCGAAGACAAAAATCTGGCACATGAGATTGGACCATGTTAGTGAAAGGGGTTTAGTTGAATTAGGGAAACAAAATTTGCTTGGTGGAGAAAAACTAGAAAAGCTGAAGTTTTGTGAACCATGTGTACTTGGAAAATCTTGCAGAGTGAAGTTCAACAAAGCCAAACAAATAACACATGGATCCATTGATTATATCCATGTTGATCTTTGGGGGCCTGCAAGGTGTCCATCACATTTAGGAGCAAGGTATTTTCTAGGGGTGTTCATTGGTTCGAGTAAATCCAAACCAAACCAGAATCCAAACCAAACTATAATATTTGGGTTGGATTTCTTTCCAGTTCGGGCAAGAACCGAACCAAACCAATGAAATCCAACGACAATCGGTTCGGGCATCGGATTTTCAATTTTCTACCCGCAAGCCCAACCCAAACCAACCATAATTAATTATTATGAAAATTACTACCAAGCATTCGACTTTTATAAAAAAATATAAAATGTTTTAGATGGACAAGTTATGCTATTTTAATTTGTTATTAGAAAATTGTTAGTGTAATGTGATAAATGAACACAAAGTTATAAAACACATTCATTATCATATTAACTCAAGTGACTAGTTATAGATTCAAAAGTCTTTATCTTAGATATTTTTCTATTTTAGATATTTTTGAATCTATTAGAGAAAAATTTCTAGTCTAATATTTAAAATTGAACACTATTAATACTATATTTTTTATATTATTATGAAAAATTATTTTTTTTTTAAATAAGTTATTTTTATAAATATTTTTGCATTTTTTATCTACCCGATCAATCCAACTCAAACCAACCCTTTGTTTTTCTGATCGGATCGGTTTGGGCTTTATCGCAAAAATTTGTAAATCCAATCCATTTAATTTTAATCGGTTTGGGTATAGGATTATCTCAAAACCGAACCAAACCGGCCCGCGAACACCCCTAGTATTTTCTATCCATAGTAGATGATTATTCCAAAAAATTATGGGTATTCATCCAAAAGACTAAGGATGAAACTTTTGAAAATTTCAAAAGTTGAAAGACTCTGGTCGAAAATCAGACTGGTAGAAAGGTCAAGAGGTTGAGAACCGACAATGGCCTTTAATTTTGCAATGAGGCATTCGACATTTTTTGTGTTGCCTCTAGTATTGCAAGGAATAGAACTACTATAGATACTCCACAGCAAAATGGTTTGGCTGAAAGGTTTAATCAAACTATTTTGGAGAGAGTCAGATGCATGTTGACTAGTGCTGGGTAAAAGAAGGTGTTTTGGGCTGACGCGGTTTCGACAACAACATATCTGATAAACACGTGTCCTTCGACATCGTTAGATATGAAGACACCTGGAAAAGTTTGGTCAGGACATCCACCTGATCTTGACAGACTTAGAGTATTTGGCTGCGTAAGCTATGCTCACATAAGGCAAGACAAGGTCAAACCTAGAGCTCTAAAATGCATGTTCATGGGATATCCTAAAGGAGTCAAAGCTTATAGGCTATGGTGCCTAGAGCCAGGTCACAAGAGGAGTATTACCAGTCGGGATGTAGTTTTCTATGAAGCTGAAATGGCTCTTAAGAAAACTGATGATGTTGACCGAAGTGCAGAAAAATCCGACGAAGAGATGGAACAAGTAGAGATTCATGTTGAGGTGGAGCAAGTTGATGATCAATTGCATATTCTGAATGAAGTCGAAGAAGAAGTAGAAGATACTGAGGAAGTTGAGGAAACTGTCGATGACTACCTGTTGGCAAGAGATAGGTCGAGAAGAATCATCAAGCCACCTCTGAGACTTGGGTGTGCAGATCTTATAGCTTATGCCTTAATCTCTGCAAGTGAGGTTCTAGACGAAAAACCTAGAGACTATAAGGAAGTTATGAGGAGTTGAAATAAGACTGAATGGATGAAAGCCATGAATGATGAGATGAAATACCTTCATGATAATCACACCTGGGAACTGATCAAGAAACCTACTGGAGCAAGGTTAGTCAGCTGTAAATGGATTTTCAAAGTTAAAGAAGGAAACGAAGGAGTGGCGTCGAAAAGATACAAGGCAAGGTTGGTCGCGAGGGGTTTCACTCAAAAAGAAGGTGTCGACTTCAATGATGTATTTTCTTCTGTTGTGACTCCAACAAACCCGCAATTTAAGTTAAGTGTAGATAAGTGTCCCAGTACTGATGTCGAAAGAGCTTATATGAATAGCATCACATGTGCTAATATAGTAGGTTCTTTGATGTATATGGTCTGTACTAGATCCGACATAGCATATGCAGTAAATCTTGTTAGTAACTACATGGAGAATCTTGGAAAGGCTCGTTGGTAAGCATTGAAGTGGATTTTAAGGTACATAAATGGGTCTCTGAACAGAGTCCTAATTTATGGTGGAGCCTTGGTGAAGATAGTAAAGTAGTAATCGAAGGATATGTCGACTCTGATTATACAGGTTGTATGGATTCTAGAAAATATATTTCTGGATATGTTTTCATAATGTTTGCACAACAATTAGTTGGAAAGCAACACTTCAGAATGTTTTTTCTCTATCAACCATTGAAGCAGAGTATATTACCTTAACTGAAGCTATGAAAGAAGCATTGGGGCTTTAAGGTTTTGCGAAGGAGCTGAAACTTTACGGTTGAGGTAGCACTATTAAATGTGATAGTCAAATTGCAATATACTTGTCAAAGAATACAACATATCATGAACAAACTAAGCATATAGATGTGAGGTTACATTTTGTCTGGAGAGTAATCGAGCATGAAGAAGTCCGAGTGTTGTAGATTTTGACAGATCACAATGCTGCTGAAATGATCACCAAGACATTGTTGAGTTGCAATTTTTTTCCACTGTATGCAGTTGATAAAGCTGCGTGAAGAAAGCTAGTTTGTTATTTGATGTTATAGAGTTTGTTCTAAGATGGAGATTTGTGAGAATTGGATCGAACTCTAGTGTGTTAAAGGGTAGCTTCCGGTTCGACAGAGATTGTGTTAAAGACCTACATACTATAGTCGAAGTGTGTTCTAGTATGTGGGTATTGAAATGCTAGGGTTTGTTAGTATTTCGAATTGGGTATGTTTGTTATGTCCAATTGTTTAAGTTAACTTGTACCCTAAGTTGGCTTGTAATGGGTATTGTGAAAAGGTCCATTATTTTAGTATGTTAGGTTTTATTATAAATAGCATACTAGTCTTTCATCATTGCATACTACAAATCCTAATTTAGGGTGAGAGGGTTATTTGTTATTCTTGTACCTTGTAATATTGATTGAAAGAGAAAGGAAAAAATAGCAGTTATAATCAATCCTATTTCAGTGATAACAAAGAAAAAGTTTATCCTTTGTTCATCAAGGCAACCTTTTCACAACATTATTCTACAACTTTATTCTACATATTGTAGTTATAGATGTTGGATTGAAACTCTATTTCAGTGATAATACCATCCACTGTTCAATAAACACTGTCATACCCCAAAATTTTCCCATACATTTTCTCATATTCAAATTCAAATCAATACATAAAGCACTAAGACACACTCTCCTATACAAGGCTCTGAAACTAGGGTTTGGTTCATTCAAAGGAAAATCAGTGAATCAATGGCCCCAAGGAATCTCTTATGGCTCAATATATCTCACATCATCTCCATGACAAGTATCAAGTCTCATCTCAAAGGATTGGTCACTCAATTGTTCAGAAAGTCAACAATCGACTAAGTTAACCTAAAAGTCAACTGTGGTCAAAGTAAAGCCAAAACTCCTGATTTTTGTCAAGATCCTCATATTGAAGTATCATCCACCATTTGATCAAGAATTGATCATGGTTCATCAAGGAAAGATCAAAAATCGACAAATCAAAAAGTTTCTAAATTAGGGTTTCTTTAGGAGAAAGTCACCTCAACTTTGACTGGCCATAACTTTCACATGGAACATCATAAATTTCTCACTCAAAGCCTATTTGGAAGGAAATTGGATTCCCTACAACTTTGTCTCTCACATGCCAAGGCCATAAATGCTTCATTTGGGAGATATGGTACAAAACATTACAAGTCCTTTTCAAACATCCATCAAAAGCAGTTTTTTGTCAGAGGGCATATGATCCGGATAAAATCCCCAAATGAAAAATATGTTCCAAAGTGGCTTATAAAGGACATCTTGAGGTTTCCAAAAATTTCTAGAACTCCTTCATAGCTTAAAAATTGAGGGATATATGCCTTGTCAAAGTTGGGCAAATTTGGAGGCAAAATATGAAACAAAAGAGGTTCAAATTGGAATTTTTTGCAAATGGGCCTATCTTTTTATGATTCAATCTTGGTCCACAAGATATCTATGTTATCCAAATCACTTGCCATGAATTATAGGATTTTTATTTGATTTTATATGATTTTTTTATTCATTTAAATAATGATTTAAAGTTGCATAAATCAAAGGAAAATCAAATATTTGGTTATGAATCTCATAAAGACCAATTTCAATCAACATTTATTTCATATTTCAATATAATTTTCGTGAGCAAAGTGATTGGAAAGAGAAGGAGCATAATTGAGCCAATTTTAGAAAACTTTTATCCAAGAATCAATCAAACACCAATTTGACAAATTAACAAGAATCAATCCACATTTGTTAACCTAATTTGTTCTACTATAAATACCTAAGTAGTACAGATTACAAGGGGATTTTTTTGGGGGGAGGTTTGCAACCATAAAGCACGTGTGCAGAACTTGGAAAATCCAAGAGGAAAACTCAAATCGGTTTCCAAGTGGGAGAGCGATTCAAGAGGCCTTGACGATTCTAACACATTCAGAGGAACATTCTGAAGCAATTCCAATCATCGCCCATGATCGAAACATTCAAAATCATCACTCAAGAACCCACGGTTTGTTGTTTTTTATTTGGGATCGATTCATACAATTTATGAATCATAATCATGCTTTGAATACATATCTTGGTTCGTTATGATGTTCTGAAGCTTTCTGGGCTATTAATTTGTTCGTTGCGTGTGTATACTATGGTTCACCATATTAGGGTTCATAACTCACATTTTTAGGGTTTCTCAATTGAGCCAAAATCAGATCCTGAAACAGGTACCAGTGAATTCGTTTGGTCAAGACGAAACCAAACATGGTTTTAGTTGTGATTTTCATGCGTGTATGAAGGATTTAGCTAGGGATAGGTGTAGTAGATATGTGTTTTTATAACTAACTTATAAAAGCAGTGTGAAAGAGATGTTGCAAGTCCTGTACGAATAAGAAGACAACGTGGAACCCAACTATTCGACCATTTGAATCCGCGCGCGTTTTTTTTGTTTAGTTACCATGTTTTCTATATTTTCATTCGTTCGCATATGGTTATCAATTGGAAGCGCGCGTATGAGTTGGTAAGGAAGTTGAGTTGTGAAGCAGGGGGCACGGGTTCGACCCTTCGTCCCAACATATATTTTTGTTGAATTAATCCACTTACAAATCCCATGTGCGCTGCCAGAAGGGATCTATAGTACATCCTCATCATGTGGCCTCAGGATCACATCATGATCAAAATCAACGCACACAAAAATGGAGGTTCATACCTTGGAGCCTCGCAGGTTACACACTGGATCGCCCAACTAAGTTTCCAAATTTTTTATTTTTAATTATACAATTGTTTTTATTTTTTCTTTTTTTATATAATAAATAATTATATTATTTATAATATTTATTTTATTTAGTTTATAATACTTATTTATTTTATTTCTTTTATATATTTATATTATACTTATTAGTTATCTTTTTTATTTATTTAAATTATTATTTTTTATTTATTTATTTTCTTAATATTATATATTTATTTATTTTAATTAGATATTTAATTTATATATCTTTATAAAAATCATATTTACTTTATTTTAATTCATAAAAAATCATAAAAATATTTTATCACCTGATTTTATTTTCTTTCTTCGATTCAATTAATTAGGTTGTGAACCAATAATTAATTAAATCGGTTGCGTTGCTTTATTCAATTTACGCCCTAATTAGGGTTTGCGAGAATTAACCCTACACTGAATATTTCTTTTTCCGTGCCTTTTCAGGGTTGACTTTTCAGATGCCTTCCAACTACGCGCCTTCAGAATCCGAAGCTAAGTATTCATTTAAATTTCAAAGTCTATTTTATTTCCTTTTATTTTTAGGGTTTACCCTTTAAACCTATTTTGAACTGTGCATACATTCACCTTTTCTGCCTTTGCCATTTTCAGGGTTAACCCCGAGGCTTCCTCCGACCGCCAACCATGTCAGATCAAATTTGAAGCTAAGTACTTATATGTTATTTATTTTGAATTTCTTTATCTTTTTATTTTTAGGGTTAGCAATGTTCGCCTCCGAACTGATAATGCACTCACCCTATTTTTGTTTGATTATTTTTTCCCACCTTTTCAGGGTTTGCCAAAATGCCAAAGCTATAAATATCGGTAACCCTAAACCCTGATCTCAATTATTACTTGTTTCAAACCTATTTGCTTTATTTTATCCCGCTGGTTTCAATTCCCCTCCCCTCCGCTGGTTGCAATTTCCCTACCCCATAATTGTTAATATTAATTGTTGTGGTTAGTAACCCTAGGGAGTGCAACTCTGAATTGAATTAGAATCATTTTAAATTTACAAGATAATATAATTGAATATAATCACGTGATTGCTGCACCCACGCACTCTTTTGGGGTAACCTCTCTGTTACCTTGTTGCCTGTTGCCTTTGTTTTTTTGCAGAATAGCCATGTCCCTCGAATTCGAGGATACCTCAACTTTGTTGCCTCGATACAAATAAAAGTCATAAGTCCCTAAAATGATGCTGCTGTCGGTACACGAATATGACTTTGACCCTCGAAAGTTGCCTACGAAAGGTTGAGGTATCCTCTGGCTGCCTACGAAAAGGCTATTCTGATCCTTCCCTTAGACTGCCTGCCTCTCTATGGCATGGGTCAGTCTTATGGCGAACGATAATGCGATGACCCGTTTACATCCAAACGAAAGGCTTCATGCCCTCTCATGGCATGGATAGACCCTTTCATCCTGAAAGGCTAAAAGAAACCTATCATCTAAGTTTAAGGTAATTGCTCTTAATTGCCTTGCTCTGGCTAAAACTGTTTTCTCATATTCTTTCTCATAAATCTTCAAAATGGCTACGCTCATTTACGATCTAAAGTCCATATTCTTCTTCTACATTTCTGAAATCAAAGAGCAAAGCAATTAAGAGCCCATGGAAAACCATGGATGCAAAGGGTGCCTTACACCTTCCCTTTGCATAAATTACCCCCCGAACTCAAAATTTCTTTTAAAGGTTTTTTATGTTATTTTAGCCTTTCTGATTAATTTGGATAAAATAAAAGTCGGTGGCGACTCTTGCTTACCGTATATTTTCGATTAAAAAAGTCAGTTCACCATATTACAGAACTGGCGACTCTGCTGGGGATTTTTCGATTAAAAGAGGGGTTACCTTAAAAGTTTAGGAACACTTTAAATGTTTTCTATTGTTTGCTTTGCTTGCTTTATTTTTCAGGGCTGTTTTGGGAATTAACTGAAGGACGAATCCTATACCCGGATTCAAGTGCATCTAAGATAGGAAATGGCATAGTCATGGCGCCCTCCTTCATGTATGTGGAGGATTGGTCAATATGAGAGTTCACGCTTAAGTTAGGCCTCCATGGGTGTTTGCATGCTTCTCTTGTATGAGGGAGGTTCGTGCGGATGTCTGTGGGTGAGTCGGAGCTTAAGGACCTTTAGTTACCTTTAACCCATCTTGACTTTTAGGAACGTAGTGGGGGGACTACTCTTGATGTATGTTGAGAGCATAGTCGTTACCCGATAATACAACTCAGATAGGTTCTTTCTCAAAGTATCATTGCATGGTATGTATGTATCATGTTCGAGGGTGCTTTAGGAGGGCTGACAATTCTGGGTAACTCGGTAGAACCCGTTGCTGAAATTGTGCGACTTGTGTGACTTGCGTGACTTGTGTGACTTGTTTGCGTTTGCTACTAACCTTCGCTTCCTTGCAGGTTTTGTTAAAAGGACTTGTTTGTCCTTACTATCTCACACTATGCCAAACGAACTTCATTCGCATAACATCATGACATCATGACATCATAAGCATAACATGATTAACTAACCCTTTCAAGGATCTTAGGAATTTAGGGCGCACAATTTCAGGTGCCCTTATCAAAGATTGAATTCCTATCAAGGGGCAAGAGGATTTATTTTCCTCTGGCCGCATACCTTCCAATTCAGAGACACGGTACCTATCAAGAGGCAAGAGGATTTATTTTCCTCTAGCCATATACTTTCAAATTCAGAAGTATCCCGAATCAGAGACGATGACCCACTCGATATGGTGAGCTTGATTCTCAAAGAAAGACGTTCAAAGGCAAAATTCAGATTTCTTCAAGACAAAGACGCGACCAAATCATTTTCTAATGTTGCTAACTAAATGCCTAAAGATCCTTGAAAGTATTGCATTTGCATTCGTAACATTGCATAATAGGTTTCTTACAATAGGTCTCTCATCCTTCCTCGCTGTTTATTTTAGCATCATGAATCTCGAACAATCAGTTAAGGATCTCCAAGCTCAAAACACTGAGTTCCAAGCCTTGATTCTGAATTTTTCCAAGGGGCAAGAAGAACTAAAGGCACTTCTGATCGAGAAAGGGAAGAATCAACATAAGCATCAAGATGGTCAAGATAATCAGAGATCCAAGCCTAAGAGGTCATTTACTCCATTACATATACCATTGTCTCAAGTTCTCTAACAACTGCTCAATCAGAACCTGATAACTCTGTTACCTCCATATTCATTTCCTACCAATCCCACTCCTGAGTATAAGTACCATGCGAGACGTGCTTATCATTCGAACAGTCCTGGTCATGATACAGAGGATTGTTGGCAACTGAAGTACAAGATTCAAGATTTAATTGACAACAAGATCGTTGACTTCAACTCACCTAAGGAACCTCACCTGACTAATGTTGTGCACAATCGGAAAGGTCGCAATGAACACCACCAATCTGTGGGGACGATTTTGATCTCTACACCAGTTCCACAACAAAGACACAAGTCAGATGCACCTAGGCGTCAGTTCACGAAGATTAACATGTCACTGGCTCAGGCATTACAACATCTACTAAAAGCAAACTTGATTATTGTGAAGGATCCTCCTGTGAAACCAAACACTTCCGCTACTGGCTATAAACCCAATGCGAGGTGCGCATATCATTCCAATAGCCCTGGACACGATACGAATGATTGTTGGTCATTGAAGAACAAGATCCATGATATGATCTGTCATACCCTAAAATTTTCCCATACCATTTCTATTGTTCAAACTCAGATCAAAGTATAAAGCCCAAAGAACATCCCTCCTAAACAAACAACCCACAACTAGGGTTTTTGCTTCTCTTCAAGAAAAATCAAGTTCTGACAATTCACGTGGATCTCATAACCTCTCTGTCGCGGGGAAAAATCGTTATCTTTTTTTGGAGATTAGACACCTGATGCCTTCTATGGGCTCGAGTGCTCAAAAAAATGATTTTTCTTTTTGTACCGACCAAACTTTTTATTATTTCCAAAGGAGGAAAAGGAAAAAAGCTGCAATAACCTAAAAGTGGGGGGAGAGATCTTTGGGTAAGAGGGTTGGTTATACGAAGGGAAGGTATTAGCACCCAACGTATCTATAGTACTCTATAGGTTTCTTTGTTTTGTTTTTCATTCCATGTTATTGAGAGGTTCTTGTGAAATAGGTGGGACCTAAGGTGTTTGTTTGATTATGCTCGCAAAGATCATCGCGATCCTCTGCATACATATCCCTTAGAGGGAATCAGAGCATCTGTAGCTCGGGGTCTACGGGTGCTAAGGTTTGAATGGTTTTTTTTGTTTTGTTTTGCTCGCCAAGGATACGACCTTGTGCCTACGTATTCTCAAAGGGATGTTGAGAAAGTCAGAGCAATCGTAGTTCCCACTTATGCTAGAGGAAGCAAAGGAAAAGAGACAAATGTCATCTAAATGTTCGATGTATCTAATCTATATCATCACATACATCTGTTTGATTTTGTTTGAAAATCTTTTCATTATAAGCCCTGGGCCATGCCACTTATGGCGCTTAGAATGATAAAGATGTTTTTGTTTAACCAGCCTTGTGGCAAAAACTTTCAATGAAGTCAGCCTTGTGACAAAAAGTTTTGATTAATCAGCCAGCCTTGTGGCAAAAGTTTCAATGAAGTCAGCCTTGTGACAAAAACTTTGATTAATCAGCCAGTATGGTGGCAAAACGGTTTGATTGATTAGCCAGCCTTGTGGCAAAAGAAATTTGATTGATTGATTGTTTGTGATGATATAGAAGAGATACTCCTATCATAGAGATGATAAATGTCTAATCTCCTAGGGTATTTGTTTTGGATATTGGGGATGCTTATAAGAAGCCCGTGGGTCCTTGTACGAAGCCCAAGAGGAGGCTATTCGAGGGTCCTTGCATTGTAAGCCCAAGAGGAGGCTATGGGAGGGACAATCCAGGGTCCTTGCATTGTAAGCCCAAGAGGAGGCTATGGGAGGGACAAGTCGTTTGTACAAAGCCCAAGAGGAGGCATGGTATAGTTGGTTTGAGCTCTTAGAGCGATTTCACCGGGAAACCATACTCTATGTCCTAACCTAAACTAGGGAGATTCTTTGCACGAAGCCCAATAGGAGGCTATGGGGAACCTAGTGTTGTACTAAGTTGAACAAGTTTATATAACACAATCACAAATATGAACAAGTACGAACAAATATGAACAAGTACATGAACAGATATGAACAGTTATACATATATGACAAAGTGTGTGTATATAATGGAGTTTATGAAGGAAATATACCTGTAAGCATGATCCATTTGTATACACGGGGCTCGGGACTCATACTCGGGGAGAGGCCCTTTTGAGTTTATTCAAAGCTATGTAAACAGGTATTTACAAGAGGCTTGGGACTTATACCTACATGGAGGCCCATGGTATTTTTGGGAAGATTTAAAGAAAACCTTCATTTTTGATTTGTTATTCGAAGTTAAAAATCAAATTGAACGAGATATGTACAAAAAGGTGTACAATGAAATACCTAATTTCATGTACGGGAATGGGACTTATACCTACGTGGAGGCCCATGTTTTGTTTTATAAAACATGGTTGATTGTTTTGTAAAGAGACGCGAGGTTTGTTGTTTTGAAAACAGTTTGAAAAGTATTGTTTTGAAAGAGTTTTTTGTACAAAGAAAAACTGTAAAAGGAAAGAGGAAAGGGACTTATACTCTCTAATATTCGAGAGGCCCACATCGTTTTGAAAATCAATTGATCAATTAAAAAGATTTAATCAATAGTTTCCTTTGAAATCAAAAAGAAATGGTTTATCGTTCTTGAAAAGAATTGCGATCGCTTGTTTTAAAATGGTTTGAAATTTTGAAAGAAGTCAAATTAATCAAGATAAACAAAAAGATTATACTTAATTAACACTTAGATGATTAGGGTTTGCTCAAAAAATATTTACAAGTGATTAAGTTTGAAAATCAAATGAAAAATAATATTTTAAAGTATTAAAAAACACTTAAAAACATGTCATTTTAAACTCAATTAAAAATACATTAAATAAATATATTTTTGTGATTTTTTGGATATTCATAAAATACATATATTAAATGAGAAGTGTTTAAAAAATGAAGAAAAAATGAATTAGTTTGGTTAATTAATTAATTAAATGAAGTTTGTGAAGAAAATGAAGGAAAAAAGTGTTAAAAAAAATGGTTTGGTCCTGCCAGGGTTTGAACCCACGCCCTAAGGTTCACCACTCAAAACACTTGCCAACTGAGCTGCGCGTGTAGCTTGTTATTCATACGCTTCCAAGATAATATATTTTAAAACAAACATTTGAAAACTTTGAACGAAAATCCGGCGCCAAGAACACACCCTAACTGAAATTCAAAATTCTTCAAAACTGTGTTGTTTTGATCGATCAAAGGGTCTATCTCACTCGGTTTTTCACGAGGAACATGATGGTGTCCTTTAATTTCATTTATTTTTGCTCTAAGATGATTAATTTTCTGATGAACACGAAGAACCCTAATATGACACATCATTGTGAAATCGTGTATGATCATGATATGATGCAATTGATTGAGGGTTATTATTCAGTGATGGTGCAGAAACAAGATGGTAACTCAGTTTTTCATTTATGATGCATGTATGATAGAGTTTGAAGTTCATGAGCACTTACCTCAAAAACGGCAAAGCTGGAAATCGAATTTGAGCCTGGAGGTGTTACAGATGTTGTTGCTCAATCTGGACAGCTTCAATGGACCTTATAGAACATGTCTGGATACTTGGAGTGAATTGAAAACCTCTTGATCACCTTGTGGTACCCGAACTGCAGTTTAGCTCAAGTGAGAATCAAGCTAGTTGATTTTGATGTTTCAGATCATGGATGATGGTTGGAACAGTTCATATGAAGTATATGGAGTGTGTTTGGATGATTAACTTGGACAGATATGGCCTGGTATGAGAATTGATATGTTAAGGCTCATTTTATGCAAACATGGTGGTTGAAGAGTGATTCTGAGATTTAGGTGTTTTTGGGGTGTGTGAGTGGTTCAAACACGTCACATTTGATGTTTATGAGTTGCTAGAACCATCACTTTGGCCATAACTTCAAGGGTTTGGAGGTTGAGTTTTCTACCTCTTAGAAACTTAAGAAACTTGCATTCTAAGAAAGAAGAGAGAAAACCTATAATTGTGAGGTTTTGGTGTGATTTGAAGAGTGATTTGCACCTCTATTTATAGGCCATGAGTTCTGAATGCAGAGCTCTTGCAAGTTGATCAAGGAATGGTGATTTGGCATTTGGAGATAAAATGGAATCTTTACATTTAATGCAAAATGGTTAAAGTGACTTAACCATGGTTATTTCTCTAGCTTCTTATCCTCTTCCATTCTGATCTTATAATCAGAAAATATCTCTCAATTATTGCTTCTATGCATCATTGCTTGGATTATAGGTCATGTAGTCTTGAAACTTAGTGAAAAATGGTGAAAATTCAAGTGAAAAAGTTCACTAATGTCAAAATTCAAAACCATGGCTACACTCCATATTTTTTCATGCTCTTGGACATTTTGGAAAGCTCATATTACACACTTCAAAACCCTAGTTGAAAGTTTCTTCAAGATCTTTAAGGAAGTGGGTGAAAAAGATCCATGAACTTTGAAGAAAGTGAGATTTTAAGTGCATTTTTCAAAAGATGCCAACTTTGAAGCTCCATATCTCTTAAATGGTTGATCTTATGGAAAAAAATTATATGTGTCAAAGTTATTTATTGGATCAAAATCTACAACTTTCATGTTGGAAGTTTTTTTCAGTTTGTAGGTGAAATTTTGAGTTATTCCCTTCCAAAGTTTTGGAAAAACCATTGAAAAACACTTAGAAAATTTTTCTAAGTATAAAAGTCAAACTTTGACTTTTTGATTCTTGGTTGATTTTCTTGATTTTTCTTGATCAAATGACTTCATATATCATATATTGATGATTCAAAACTTCAAAAGTCATGGTTGACCAAAATTCTCCAAAAGTCAATGGTGATCTTGTACAGTTGACTTTTTCAGACGAATCGCGTTTCTGGAGATTTCAAATGAAACAGGCTATCCTCACCAAATGAATGGTATGAATGGATCACATTGAAGCATTAGAGGATATTGAGCCATGGTTTGAGTTGTGGCACCATGTCCTGATTAAAAAAGTCAGTTGTTCAGTGAATTAGGTCAAAAACCCTAATTGTCGACCTGATGAAATTGATGACTGTGGATCTTGGATTGAGATGCAATTTCCATTGGATGTTGTCATAGGGATTATTTGAGGATGATTGAGACCTTTGATTGACTTCCTGGGGATTTTTAGGGTTTCCCAAATGTGATCCCTGATTTCAGTCCCTGATAGTTCAAAACCCTAATCTGATGATTTGAAATTTCACTGTTGATCAATCCTTGTGTAGGAGATGTTCTGAGCCAATGGATTAGGTCAAAATGATGCACTTGGGTTCTTGAGGTCATGTCCCAAGTCATTAGGTCAAATCCTGAGCAAAAGTCAGGAGTATGCCAACTTCAGTCAAAACCCTAACTTGGTTGATTCAGAGCCTTTGAGCTTGTTGAAATGAATCTTTGAGGACCAAATGTTGATTGTTTATGAAGATGATTCATTTGAAATGAAGGGAGAACAAAACCCTAATTGATTGTTACTTGTACTGATGAGTGATTTCTTGATTAAATCCTGCTGAGTCACAAGTAACAAACACAAGCTATGCAATTTGTTAGAGATGCAAATGATGCATATGCTATGATATGAGGTGGTATCTTAGGTCAAAAATTGTGGTATGAAACTCTCATATGCCTTAAAGGACCCTCATGCCAATTTTCAATCCCTGGTTCATAAGATTGATGAATCAACTGCTCAAACGATCAATAATCGACTAGGTTGACCTAAAAGTCAATTATGGTCAAAGTACAGTCAAAGCTCCTGATTTATTTTGCTAAGATCCTCATATTGAAGTATCATTCACCATTTGATCAAGAATTGATCATGGTTCATCAAGGAAAGAACAGAAATCAACAATTGCAAAACTTTCTAAATTAGGGTTTGTATAGGAGAAAGTCAACTAAACTTTGACCAGCCATAAATCCCACATGGAACATCAGAAATTTCCCATCCAAAGCTCAATTAGAAGGAAATTTAATTCTCTACAACTTTGTCTCTCACATGCCAAGTCTAAAAATGCTTCATTTGAGAGATATGACTTAAAACATTATAGGTCCTTCTTGAAAGTCAACCGAAAGCAGTTCTTTGTCAAAGCCAATATCATCAAGATAAAATACTCAAATGGAAAAAAGTTTCTAAAGTGGCTTATAAAGGACATCTTGAGGTTTCCAAAAATTCCTAGAACTCCCCCATATCTTAAAAATTGAGGGAGATATGCCTTGTCAAAGTTGGTCGATTTTAAGAGGAAAATGTGAAATAAAAGGCCTCGAATTGATTTTTTTTGCAAAGGAACCCAACTTTTTTTGGTCCAATCTTGTTCCTTATGATATCCAAGAAATCCAATCTAAGTCCCACGAATTTATGAGATTTATTTGATTTTATATGGATTTTTTATTCATTAAAAGTGATATAATTCATATAAATCTTGTAAAATACAAAAAATTATGATTAGGATGTCTTTTAAATCAATTTCAATCATCAAAATATATTTGATTCATAATCATGCGCATGAAATTTAAGGGAAAAGGAGCAATATTGACCAAGATTGGAATAAAAGATATTCATAAAAAAATTCAATCTCAATCATGCCAATTATGAAGATTTGGTCTACTTTTGTTAACCTAAAATCCCACATACATATAATGAACGAAATCAGAAGTTGGGGGGGGGGGGTTTCATAAGGATTTTGCAGCCAAGAAGCACTGTAATCGAACCAAAAAAATCAAGAAAACTTGAAACTCGAGTTTGAAGTTTGAAGGAGGTTTGGAGGTTTCTGGAGATTCAAACGGCTTCCTGGAGTATTGTTGATCGTTTTCTAATCAAAATCGAAGCCTAAGGTATCTGGAATTGGCATCAATTAACTCACGGTTTGCCTTACATTTTTTCGTTCGAATTCAGTGATTCATAATGCATAAACCTGTTTCGATTGTATATATGTGTTCATAGTGATGTTCTGAATGTTTCTGAATGGTTAATTGGTTCGATACGTGTTCATATCGATATATGCCATAGCTAGGGTTAGAGATACCGAATTAGGGTTTTTGGATTGGGGGCGAATTGGTCTTGATTGCAGGTACCCTCGTGTTCGTGAAGGTGAGACGAATCTGTCCATGGCTTTACATTTTATTTTTGTCGCACGTATGAGGTTCTATGGTGCTCAGGACCTATGGCGATGGAGGTTTTGAACTGTGGGTAAAAGTCCCCTAACACGACGGCCAGAGGTTAGGGACAAGGACGTGTCCTCGTGGGATTGGACGGTTCAAACTCCCGCGCGCGTTTAGCATATTTGAATTGTTTTGTTTGTATATATTGCCCTTGTATCAATTCACCATCAGCAAGCCTTCACAGCACTATTGGTTAGAGGCGCATGTGTGGGTCTATGGGTGAGCAGGTTCGAACCCCAGGTAAATCATGTTTTTTTTGATAATTTAGTATGTTATAACATGCTATCAGACCCTGCGTCACCATCGTATGCATACACACCGTGCACACTCGACATCCACCCTTGGATCTCTAACAAGTCCAGATCCAACACATCTGGGGGATGAGGAACACCATGCACTCTCAGAAGCTTACAACACTGGATAAAAAGCTAAGTTTCTCTTAAATTTTTTTATTTTTTATTACATTTATTTTATTTTCTTATTTTATATATATATATATATATATATATATATATATATATATATATATATATATATATATATATATATATATATATATACATATATATATATATATATATATATATATATATATATATCAATTTAAATATTTTCTTTTTCTTATTAATAATAAATTATTTATTTGTTTTATTATAAAAACTCTTTTTTTTAATAATATATTTATTTATTTATTTATTTTATTTATTAATTATATATATACCTTTTCCTTATATTTATTATATATTATTTATATTAATTTTATTTTCTTAAATATATATTTATATATTTATTTTAATAATATATTTATTTAATTATATATATTTATTTCTTTTTCTTATTTTAACTTATATTTAATTGTTTACATATATTCAAAAACTCATATTTATTTCATTTTAATTCCAAAAATTCATGAAAAATTGTTTTTGTCTAATTAAATTATTTTCTTGTCCACAATTTAATTAATTAGGTTGCGAAACCAATAATTAATTAAATCGAGCATTTATCTTATTTAAACGCCCGAATCAGGGTTTACGAGAATCTGTCCTACACTAAAAATATCTGTTTTTCTATGCCTTTTTTCAGGTTCACTCCTCGAATACGCTCCGACTATGCGCCACGTCAAAAGAACGAAGCTAAGTTCTAAACCCTTTTTTTATTAATATTATTTACCTTTTATTTTGTTTAATTAGGGTTTAATTTCCTCGCACATAGAATTTCTCCTACATTCATTCCTTTCCTTTTTCTTTGCCAATTCTCTAATGGTCAGGGTCAATGCTTAAGGCTCGAGGCAAACCTTTGCCTATCAACCTTCGTCAATAAAAGCTAAGTATTCTTTCCATTTCTCGTATTTTTACTTTTTATTGATTAGGGTTAACCCTGTTTATGGCTGAATTGATAATGCACTCACCCTACTTTCACTTGCTATTTTTCCCACCTTTTCAGGGTTTGTCAATTGCCAGGGCTACGAATAATTGGTAACCCTAAACTCAAATCTTAATTATTACTTGTCTCAAACCTATAAATCTTATCCCGCTGGTTTCAATTTCCCTCTCCCTCTGCTGGTTTCAATTTCCCTCTCTCGTTATTGCTTTAATTATTAATTGTTGTGGTTAGTAATTTTAGTGAGTGATAACCTTAAATTGAATCTAGAATCACTAATTTTACAAGATAAATGTCATCAAAGTTAACCACGTGATTGCTGCACCCACGCACACTTTTGGGGTAACCTCTCTGTTGCCTGTTGCCTTGTGTTTTTTTGCAGAATAGCCATGTCCCTCGAATACGAGGATACCTCAGCCATGTTGCCTCGATACAAATAAAAGTCATAAGTCCCTAAAATGATGCTGCCTTCGATACACAACATGACCTCGACCCTCGGGAGTTGCCTACGGAAAAGGCTGAGGTATCTTCTGGCTGCCTACGAAAAGGCTATTCTGATCCTTCCCTTTAGACTACCTGCCTCTCTATGGCATGGGACAGTTTTAAGGCGAACGATAACTCGACGACCCTTCAATCTCCAAATGAAAGGCTTCCTGCCCTCTTATGGCAAGGATAGACCCTTTCACCCTGAAAGGCTAAAAGAACTCCTTTTTTCAAACTATAAGGTAATTGCCCCTAATTGCTTTGCCTTGCTCTAAAAAAATCTTTCATATTCTTTCTCATAATTCTTCAAAATGGCTACGCTCATTTACGAGCTAAAGTCCACATCCTTTTTCTTTTACATTTCTGAAAACAAAGAGCAAAGAAATTAAGAGCCCATGGAAAACCATGGATGCAAAGGGTGCCTTACACCTTCCCTTTTGTAGCAACCTGCCCTAAAAATTTAGCTTTTAGAGTCGCCACCTATTCTGAAGGGCGAATAGGAAACCCTACGCGGTATAGAGATCAGGGTAAGATACTATATTCAGGTCGAGGGAAGGTGTTAGGCACCCTCAACCCTTTCCTATTGGCTTTGAGTCTAAGGTAAAGGTTTATGGCTAAAATATTGAATAGGGGAAAAATTGAGATTTTTGGGAAGGGGACTCGCCTTGTTGCCAAGTGCCTACGTATCTCCTTAGGGAGAATCAGAGTCAACGTAGTTCGGGCACAGGATTGTACGCCTTAGAGTTGAATTTGATTATATTTGAAGTTACTTTGAAATGCGAATGTTCGAAGGTATTTTGAATTACCTTATCGCAGTTGTGAACATCGCAGTGTTGAAAAACTGTAGTATCGTGGTTTAGTGTTTTTTTTAGATTTAGGCGTACAACCCTGATTTGATTTGTACTATTAATCGCGATGATCAATAGGTTTGATCACCATAATTCACAGATTAATAAAAGCATTGCTAATTATTCTAATCGATTGATTCGATTATCACCGTTAGCAAATTGATGTGTTTTAATAATTAATTATTGATTTTATCGTTATCCCTCGTAATCGATAGATTCGATTACAAATAATAACGAGTTTTAAAAAGGTATGCTAATCATCGTAACCAATAGATTTGGTTAAAACCATTTAGCAAAATAAATATTATTTTAATTTATAGGATTTGATTAATTAAATTAATCAATTATTAATCATTGCAACTAATGGATTTAGTTGGAACAAATAATAAATTAAATCCTAATATCCTTGGCCAAATGGCCGGTGGGATTGGGCAAACCCTAATATCTATAACCTTTATAGGTTTTTTTTTGTGATTTACCAATTAATATTGATTAAATTAATTAAATCAAATAATCGAGTAAATCGGGAAATATTATAACCTTAACCTAAACCTAATTTTATTTTTTTTCTAATCCTAGCTTTATAAATTAATTAAATCCAGCTATCACTAATTAAATCTAATCTAAATAATTCAATAAACAAAATTAATGTAGAACCTGGCTTCAATCTTGTGCAATGCACCTGTGATGCTCTATGGTGGAGTTGCAATTATGATATGTTAGATCTGGATGATAAGAGATCCAAGGGCTATGAGACGAGGGAACACCATAGGCTTTGCAGGGGTGGCGCGCTCTGGAACATGCAGGGAATAATTGCCAAAATAATAGCACAGACCCAGGGATCGAACCCAGGTCTTTACAGTGACATGAAGGTCCCCTTCACCAATTAAGCTGCGCATGTAAGTCAGTAATATGATGCATTGAATAAAATAAAAAAAAGAACATGGATGAATTTATTGGACTAGTCAAATGAATTGCAGACGTGGGCCCCTCAGCCAATCGTATGGCCAATCGCATGTGAAGAGCAGCGTTTGACTCACTGACTGTCCAATAGAGTTGTTATACACGTGAGGAGAGAGAGAATGTTTGTTGACTGGCCAATGGCAATTGCTGAAAACGCCACACGTACAATCATGCAACGTTGGAGACAAAGGGCTACCGCGCCGGTGCTATGCCGGTTGTCTTCTCCGGCGATTTACAAACGGAACACCTGCGAAAACAACCAAACGTGAAAATAAAACAACCCAGTCCCACTAATTCGGCCATTCCGATTTCAATGGTGCAGTCATATCGCTCTGAAACTGCCCCTATCCCTCAGTTCGAAGCTTCTTCAAGCTTTTGCCCTAACAATGGCAACGATGATCCCACGCGTGAAAACTTCAATTTATTGGCCCAGACCTTCTCTAAACTGTATCAGGGACTTGAATAGACGGTTAGTTTAAATTAAAATGTGCTAATATGCAGAATATAAAAAAACGAACGTGAGTGAAGAAGATGAACACGTGATCCGTATTCATGGCGTCATGACCACTGGTGCTTGATTCAATCTTGCTTTTTAACACCTTAGGAATCAATTGGGACGACTGGAACGGGTTAAAACCTCTTGTACCGATTTTGTGAAGATGCCCTAGTTTGTTGAAACTTTTGGAAACTCAAACCCTAACCTTTGCTCCCCTTTTTTCGTCCCCCCTTCTCTCCTCCATATTTTTAGAATATATATGATCCTTTTTAGGGTTTTTATGGGCTTGGATATTAGGTTATCAAAAGAGAAAGAAAATTGATAAAAATCTCATGATTTTCCTCTATTTTTATCCCATATTTTTCTATTATCAAACCAAACTTATCTCCATGATATTATGATAATGACTTGAGTGAAAAATTATCCTTGTTCATTCTTTAGAATATCTCCATCATTTATTTAATTTAAATTGAAATTAATTGAATAAAATTCAATATAAAAGAAATAAAAATAATAGAGAATAGAAGAATGGATTTAGGGCTCTTTATTTGGGTCATCCAATGATTAAAATCAAAACCATATGAAGTGATTCAATACTTTTATATTTTCATTCCATTTATTTGCTTTTAAATTCAAATAAATATGGATAATAAATAAAAAATACCAAAATTGTGAGGATGATTTTATGGCCTTTTATATATGTCATGGATGTGTTTGATGTATAAATTCTAGGCCCATTAGTCAAAATAAGTGATTTTGCTCAAGTTGACTTTTCCTATAAGAAACCCTAATTTGAACCTTTGAATTTGTTCATCTCTGAGTTTCCATTAGTGGATCATGATCAATCTTTGATCAAATGATGGATACACTTTAATTCACTTGATGTTTGATCAATGATCAGAGGCTTGAATCATGCTTTGATTGTAGTTGGCCTTCAGGTTTGAATCAGTTGACTGTGGATCTGGATCATTGATTGAGCAAGGCTTTGGATTTGAATCTTGATCTTTGAATCATTGTGAATGGACTATGGAGGGCAAATTTTGGGGTATGACAGCTGCCCCTGTTCAATCTTCTTAAACCTGAAGAATCAGATAGGCACGTCTGCCTATCGTGATCTAAAGGTAGAAGATGATTGGACACTGAAATGCCCTAAAATTTGCAGTTGTCGAGAAGGACTTCTGAGGGAGATGGGCTTACAGATGCCACCCAGGGAAAATGTTTCTCCTTCTTCCTTCTCTCTTTTTTTGTGGAGCAAATGCTCTCTTCTTTTTTCCTCCTTTTTTTTTAGGAGCTACGCATTCAGATCGTAGCGTGGCCTAAAAAGGCAACTTTGACTTTATGCAATGTTTATGATGCATGCGATGCATGATGCAGTGCGCTTCTCAAAATAAATGAGCCATGTATGTATATGCGTAATGTATGAATGAGGTTAGTTAGTTGAAATGATGCATGATTGTTAGTTACGTTAATCGAAGTGTGTTAGTAATTCTGAAAAGAAAGAAGACACCTTTGATTGTTATTGAAGTTTTGGAGAATATCACTGCCGAGGGACTAACGCGATAAACCCAGTTGAGGAATCGTTTGAAAAATCTTGTATGCCTGGAAAAGCTCCTAGAAAGGATGGAATACGTCTTGAAGAAGACTTCCTGGAAAGGTTCCTGAAAAGGAATAGCGAGGACCTTCTGTTGGTTGTGTAATTGGCTTGCTATGGTCAGCAAGCTTCCGCAGTTTGTGAGCCCCCACTTACTATAGTTCTAGTAAGTTTCCGTAGTTTGTGAACCCCCACTTACTATAGTTCTAGTAAGTTTCCGTAGTTTGTGAACCCTTACTTACCATAGTTCTGGTAAGTTTTCGCAGTTAGTGAACCCCTACTTACTATAGTGCTAGTAAGCTTTCGCAGTTTGTGGACCCCTACTTACTATAGTTCTAGTAAGTTTCGCAGTTTGTGGACCCCTACTTACTATAGTTCTAGTAAGTTTCGCAGTTTGTGGACCCCTACTTACTATAGTTCTAGTAAGTTTCGCAGTTTGTGGACCCCTACTTACTATAGTTCTAGTAAGTTTCGCAGTTTGTGGACCCCTACTTACTATAGTTCTAGTAAGTTTCGCAGTTTGTGGACCCCTATAGGATTGCTTGCTATAGTTCTAGCAAGTTCACCTGCACCAACAGGGTTATCTGCGAGTGTTATCGCAGAATTTACCTGTACCATTTTAGGCTAATTTGCTATGCTCATAGCAACTTCGCCTGCACCAAAGGAATTACTTGCCATGGTTCTGACAAGTGTACCTGTATAAGAGTGATCTCCTGCTATAGTTCTAGCGAACTTACCTGCATGAAAAAGATTCACCTGTTTTGGAGACTCACGACTATAGGGTCGGAGAAAATACACCTTTCACAACACGAGGGTTGGAGACTAGGCTTTTGTAGTGTGATTTGGATTTTGATGTAATAGTCAGACGGGAACTGACTACCAGACGGGAACTGGATTTAATGATTTTCCAGGACGAGAACTGGACTTTGAACTGGTTTGGATTGCCAATAAAAATTGGGCTTTTGTGATATGTATATGCTAATGCTAATGCGTATGCATGTATGCTAATGCTGATGCAATCCCATGGTTTTATCTCCTCAAACCCATTGAACTTGTTTATTCCATGCTTGCACTTATACCCTGACTATGCTTATGCTGGCTTTGTAATGTTTATGTATGCTTATACTTATGCGTATGTTTGGTTGACGTAATGAGTGGAACGAAGTAATGTCTTCTGTAAGATTACCTGAAAAGGTCTTTTTGGAATGGAAGTGAATGTTTGTCTTAAAGAAGACTATCTGAAATGATTTATCGAAATGGTAGCAATTTGTCTTAGAGAAAACCACTTGTAAAGGCTCTTAGAGTAGATAGAAATTTGTCTTAAAGAAGATCGCCTGAAAAAGTTCTTAGCAAGGAATGAAGAATATCTTTAAAGACGACTACCTGAAAAGGTTGAAAGATGTCTTGAAGAAGACTACCTGAAGAGGTTCCTGAGAGGGATGATGGATTGTTTTTGAAAAAGAGACTACCTGAAAAGGTACTTAGGACAAGAATGTCTCGAAGAAAACTACCTGAAAAGGTGCTTAGAAGAAGAATGTCTTGCAGAAGACTACCTCAAAAGGTACTTAGAAAAGGGAACGTCTTGAAAAAGACTACCTGAAAAGGAACTTTAGAAAAAAGAATATCTTAAAGAAGACTACCTGAAGAGGTACTTAGAAAAAGGAATGTCTTAAAGAAGACTACCTGAAAAGGTACTTAGAAAAAAGAATGTCTTAAAGAAGACTACCTGAAAAGGTACTTAGAAAAAAGAATGTCTTGAAGAAGACTACCTAAACAGATGCTTAGAAGAAAAATGTCTTGAAGAAGACTACCTCAAAAGGTACTTGGAAAAAGAAATGTCTTAAAAAGACTATCTGAAACAGGTGCTTAGAAGAAAAATGTCTTGAAGAAGACTACCTCAAAAGGTACTTGGAAAGGTAATGTCCTGAAGAAGACTGCCTGAAAAAGAACTTAGAAAAGAAATGTCTTGCAAAAAGACTACCTAAAGAGGTTCTTGGAAATGGTGATAATTTGTCTTGTATAAGACAGCTTGAGGAAACTCCTAGAAAGGATCGTGAGATTCGTCTTAAAGAAGACCACATAAAGAGTTACGGTGTAATGTATCAACCAATGTATGTAATGCATGATTTGTATGTATTTGTGTGATGCTCCAATGGTAGGTTATTAATAACCAAAGCGTATATAGTTCGCTGGAGTTGCAGGTCTGTTTGCTAGGATGGGGTGTGATGCCAGCGCGATTTCCCAATACCTGTTTTGTTTGAGCTCGGAAGATCGTAGTTAGGAGAAAGATTTGTTCGATGTTGTAAAGTGCGAGAACGCCTTTTTCCTTTTGTTGTGTGTCTTGCGGATTTGATATCCATTGCCCCGGTATTTTCATGGAGAAACATGCTTATGAAGGAATTGCCCCAGGGAATAGCCTTGTCATATGCTTCGATGTTTAGATTGAAGGGTGTGCCCCTGATCTCCAGGTCATGGAAGGTTATCCATAGTGTTCTATCCTTTGAATTTGAATTCTTCCCACGTCTGACATGCCCCTGTTTGAGATTGCTTTGAGATGTGCCCCAAGTCGATTGAACCTTAGGAAGACTGCCCCTAGTTAATAGGATGTTCAATTGTATGCCCCTGTACTCCTTGAAATTTTTGCCCCTGTTTAGGAGAACCCCCTAGCTGTGGTTCCCCCGACTCCAGGGTCTTTATTAGAAATGATCACCTTTGATTAACCCATTTCGAGATTTCCTCGATGCTAAGTGTATACTCGTAGATGGTGTTGTACTTTTTGAGAAGTAGCTCCAATGGAATGCGTATGCAAGTTTTGAAATCGAAGTCCGTTATGAATTAGGACTGGATGGTTTTGAAAAGAGTGCTTGAAGAAGCATAGTGATTAGAAGTAGTTTTAACAAACATAGGAGTCAGTATAACAAATTCCTGCTTAATATGCTTTCGTAGTTAACCTTGCCTCAATTAGGACTTTTAAATGTTGTAACTTGGCCTGGTTCATGTTTTAAGAAACAATGGATATAAGGCTCAAAATTTTATTTATCCCACCCCTTTCTCCTTGATGTTCTCCAGATCCTAAAAATTCGCCTAATCCAATGGATGTGCTTTGTTTGCAAGAGAATCGTTTCAGTTTCGATGTTGAGCAGAAGCCTTAGTAGAGATCCAAACTTTGATGACATATGTTGTAAAGATCCAAGCATTGATGTGAAGCTTTGATGGTTTAGCAGTCACAAGATTATCCTTTGTATTTCGCCTTTGTTTTTATCCCTTATTTTTGCATGAGCTAATTCTTTTGAATTTGACCCATCGGGATGCCCCAATTTCGCCTAAGTCTTTTTGTTTCCTTTTATGGAATTTTCATTTTGACTTAGCGGGCGTTTTTTATTCTTGAAAGCTCCTTTTGAGATTGATTCTTGGATATTGCATGTTGTGACTGCTATGTTGATTTTGATTTGTAAGCTTCGCCTTTGATACTTCCTCGATCTTGAATGATGTAATGGGGAAGAAGGTGTTGTAAATGTTACCTCCATTGCTTCCTCAATCTTGGATGAATGCGAGGAAGAAGATATGCTTGAACCTTATGCTTGGATTGACTGATTCTCTTGGCAACCAAAATACATCATTGAATTAGTTGACATCTACCCTGCCCCTGGTTAAAATCAAGGTTCTTTTGAAAAGTAGAAACAAACTCCAACTCCTGGCTCGAGGGGGTAACGAGGGATTAACATCCTTATATCTCCACTGTTTGGGAATGGAAACAATGTCTGTACATCCTCGGCTTGGTCTTACCTTGAAAGCATACGTTTAGCTGGACTTAGTCATTTGTATTCGTCATTCTCCCTCAAGTTTGTTAATAACCCTAAAAATAGGAGTGTGTGACTGGAAAGTCATAGTAGTGAGTGAATGAAATGAATGAATTGATTCCAAAACCTGCATGGTCATCCCATTAGAATTGCTAATCCGAAGGTACAGCTTTTATCCTGAGCGACACTTAGCGATTGTAGAGTTGAAATTGTGAGCACGGTAAACACCTATTGATCCTAGGGATAATCTCCTTTGTAGATCCATTGACCTTGTTTTACTCCTTAGCTCTTTAGAATTGTAGAAGTAAAAGGGTAACCTCGAATTCTTCTTTGGACATGTCAAACCTGTAGAGAATAAACCGTCAGCGGTGGGTTTTTGTCGTATCGGAACTTCATGAGCTTCCTTTGACTGAACCTCTTTTGCTTTTTCTCAGGATAGTATCACACCATTTGCAACCTTCAGCGTTTGTAAATTAATGAAGAAAATTTATGACCCTTTCTCCCTTGGCGTGGAGTTAACACAGGTCGCCTTCCCTTCATAGTAGTCATGCATCTTTGTTCAGGATTTTGCCCCAGTTGGACTAATCCTTGCCCCCAGGTTATCGTAGAGCGTCCGTGTAAGTTTGTTATGTTCGTAGATGAACCCCTTATGATTAGATACATCTTGAGTGTGTCTATGAGGGAACTCTTTGTTGAACTAATCCTTGCTCAATGACAACCTGTTATGACAAGGCATGGACATGCGGCTAGCATGGTGAAAGACATCCTCTTTTCTTTAGCAAGACTAAGATCTTTTATTCTCCTTGCTCCATAGTCTACGATCCTTTGATTTTTCGGGAAACCGGCTAGCATGGTAAGTGTGGATGCGGGCAAAGATAGAAATGCAAATGTGAATGTATGAATGCATGAAAATGCAAATGCACACGTAAGCGAGAGACTCCTTATATTGTAACTCCGTGTATGCAATGCAGACGTGTAACATATGATCCTAGGAATAGCCTTAGAGGCGACATTAGACCCTCTTGGAATCTTTACGGGGTAAATGTTATGACACACTAAGGGAAATCCCTTGGATTCGAGAGTATGCAGAAGATAGAGGCTAGTGACCGTTCAAGACAGTCACTAAATCTCATGGTCATCGAGAGGCCAATCAATGTGTACCAATGACTTTGTCCCTCGTGGGAAGGTTCTCTATGCGGAACACAACCTATCTAAGGACGATATGGACGAAGAGCAATCCCTACAGGCTAGGGATGTGATGTGTAAATGGAGATCCAAACCCTACAAGTTAGAGGGTGCGCGGGAATAAGCATGGAGTGAGCGTTCAGGACAGTCACTAGATCTCATAGCCATCGAGAGGCCAATCGAACGCATGCTAATGAAGTTGTCCTTCGGGGAAGGACGCGTCGTTGTGAAAACACACGGGTGTGAAAGAAAATCCCTATAGGCTAGGGAGTGCATAGGTGTAGGCACGAGGTGACCGTTCGAGACAGTCACTAGATCGCATGGCCATCGAGAGGCCAATTGAAGTGCGTTAATGGAAATGTCCTTCGTGGGAAGGACGCGTAGTTGTAAGAATACAAGGATATAAAAATAAAATCCCCACAGGCTAGGGGATGCATAGATGGTGATGTCCTTCGTGGGAAAGACATGGTCTTTAGAAATTAGAGTCCCTACAGGCTAGGGACCACGTGGGGATACCTGCAAAATCGAAACGCATAGATATCCAAAGCAAATAAATTGCAAACATATAATAAGCACATGAGCACGAAAGTCCTAGGTTCATAGGTTCGACGTAGCGGCTCTAGGGAGCCTACCCTTTTTGGGAGTTCTAGAAGGTCTCATGGGGTCGTTCGTAGCCTCCGAGACTTTTTGTCTCTTCGGATTTTAGAACAACTCATTTTATCCATGAGGTTCGAATTTTTGGGGTAGGTTCCCGGAGAGATCAGCTAAGTATCCAGTCCAGCCCTCCACAAAGTCAAGCTTCGTTTCGGACCTTTCCAAATACCTAACCCACTCCGAGTGGAGTTATCAGTGAGACTCGTAAGGCGATTCATGTCCCCTTTTGGTCTCAAAGTTAACCCCCACACTTAGGTTTAACAACAATTTTATATATCCCAAAAGATGCAATAGAAATAAAAATATTCATTTAAATAAATATTTAATTAAATTGCTATAAATGAATGAAGCTTAAGATAGGTAAATAAATAAATAAATTTAAATTTAAATATTAAAAAACTAACCTCGAAATCCAGCCGCTTATAGTTTAGACAATGTATTAAAGCGGCAAATATTTAAGAATATATATTCACAAATAAATGAATAACAAAAAATTAAAAATAGATATTTACAAAAATAAATAAACCCTAATTTTTGGCGTATTAGCCAAACCCTGAAAATTTCGCTAAAAACCTAAACCGTTTGCCACAAACCTAAACCTAAACCCTCTCAAGCCTTAGGAGCATAGTAATTCACCGTTAAGTGTATCCCCAGCAGAGTCGCCAGCTGTAGCAACCTGCCCTAAAAATTTAGCTTTTAGAGTCGCCACCTATTCTGAAGGGCGAATAGGAAACCCTACGCAGTATAGAGATCAGGGTAAGATACTATATTCAGGTCGAGGGAAGGTGTTAGGCACCCTCAACCCTTTCCTATTGGCTTTGAGTCTAAGGTAAAGGTTTGTGGCTAAAATATTGAATAGGGGAAAAATTGAGATTTTTGGGAAGGGGACTCGCCTTGTTGCCAAGTGCCTACGTATCTCCTTAGGGAGAATCAGAGTCAACGTAGTTCGGGCACAGGATTGTACGCCTTAGAGTTGAATTTGATTATATTTGAAGTTATTTTGAAATGCGAATGTTCGAAGGTATTTTGAATTACCTTATCGCAGTTGTGAACATCGCAGTGTTGAAAAACTGTAGTATCGTGGTTTAGTGTTTTTTTTAGATTTAGGCGTACAACCCTGATTTGATTTGTACTATTAATCGCTATGATCAATAGGTTTGATCACCATAATTAACAGATTAATAAAAGCATTGCTAATTATTCTAATCGATTGATTCGATTATCACCGTTAGCAAATTGATGTGTTTTAATAATTAATTATTGATTTTATCGTTATCCCTCGTAATCGATAGATTTGATTACAAATAATAACGAGTTTTAAAAAGGTATGCTAATCATCGTAACCAATAGATTTGGTTAAAACCATTTAGCAAAATAAATATTATTTTAATTTATAGGATTTGATTAATTAAATTAATCAATTATTAATCATTGCAACTAATGGATTTAGTTGGAACAAATAATAAATTAAATCCTAATATCCTTGGCCAAATGGCCGGTGGGATTGGGCAAACCCTAATATCTATAACCTTTATAGGTTTTTTTTGTGATTTACCAATTAATATTGATTAAATTAATTAAATCAAATAATCGAGTAAATCGGGAAATATTATAACCTTAACCTAAACCTAATTTTATTTTTTTCTAATCCTAGCTTTATAAATTAATTAAATCCAGCTATCACTAATTAAATCTAATCTAAATAATTAAATAAACAAAATTAATGTAGAACCTGGCTTCAATCTTGTGCAATGCACCTGTGATGCTCTATGGTGGAGTTGCAATTATGATATGTTAGATCTAGATGATAAGAGATCCAAGGGCTACGAGACGAGGGAACACCATAGGCTTTGCAGGGGTGGCGCGCTCTGGAACATGCAGGGAATAATTGCCAAAATAATAGCACAGACCCAAGGATCGAACCCAGGTCTTTACAGTGACATGAAGGTCCCCTTCACCAATTAAGCTGCGCATGTAAGTCAGTAATATGATGCATTGAATAAAATAAAAAAAGAACATGGATGAATTTATTGGACTAGTCAAATGAATTGCAGACGTGGGCCCCTCAGCCAATCGTATGGCCAATCGCATGTGAAGAGCAGCGTTTGACTCACTGACTGTCCAATAGAGTTGTTATACACGTGAGGAGAGAGAGAATGTTTGTTGACTGGCCAATGGCAATTGCTGAAAACGCCACACGTACAATCATGCAACGTTGGAGACAAAGGGCTGCCGCGCCGGTGCTATGCCGGTTGTCTTCTCCGGCGATTTACAAACGGAACACCTGCGAAAACAACCAAACGTGAAAATAAAACAACCCAATCCCACTAATTCGGCCATTCCGATTTCAATGGTGCAGTCATATCGCTCTAAAACTGCCCCTATCCCTCAGTTCGAAGCTTCTTCAAGCTTTTGCCCTAACAATGGCAACGATGATCCCACGCGTGAAAACTTCAATTTATTGGCCCAGGCCTTCTCTAAACTGTATCAGGGACTTGAATAGACGGTTAGTTTAAATTAAAATGTGCTAATATGCAGAATATAAAAAAACGAACGTGAGTGAAGAAGATGAACACGTGATCCGTATTCATGGCGTCATGACCACTGGTGCTTGATTCAATCTTGCTTTTTAACACCTTAGGAATCAATTGGGACGACTGGAACGGGTTAAAACCTCTTGTACCGATTTTGTGAAGATGCCCTAGTTTGTTGAAACTTTTGGAAACTCAAACCCTAACCTTTGCTTCCCTTTTTTCGTCCCCCCTTCTCTCCTCCATATTTTTAGAATATATATGATCCTTTTTAGGGTTTTTATGGGCTTGGATATTAGGTTATCAAAAGAGAAAGAAAATTGATAAAAATCTCATGATTTTCCTCTATTTTTATCCCATATTTTTCTATTATCAAACCAAACTTATCTCCATGATATTATGATAATGACTTGAGTGAAAAATTATCCTTGTTCATTCTTTAGAATATCTCCATCATTTATTTAATTTAAATTGAAATTAATTGAATAAAATTCAATATAAAAGAAATAAAAATAATAGAGAATAGAAGAATGGATTTAGGGCTCTTTATTTGGGTCATCCAATGATTAAAATCAAAACCATATGAAGTGATTCAATACTTTTATATTTTCATTCCATTTATTTGCTTTTAAATTCAAATAAATATGGATAATAAATAAAAAATACCAAAATTGTGAGGATGATTTTATGGCCTTTTATATATGTCATGGATGTGTTTGATGTATAAATTCTAGGCCCATTAGTCAAAATAAGTGATTTTGCTCAAGTTGACTTTTCCTATAAGAAACCCTAATTTGAACCTTTGAATTTGTTCATCTCTGAGTTTCCATTAGTGGATCATGATCAATCTTTGATCAAATGATGGATACACTTTAATTCACTTGATGTTTGATCAATGATCAGAGGCTTGAATCATGCTTTGATTGTAGTTGGCCTTCAGGTTTGAATCAGTTGACTGTGGATCTGGATCATTGATTGAGCAAGGCTTTGGATTTGAATCTTGATCTTTGAATCATTGTGAATGGACTATGGAGGGCAAATTTTGGGGTATGACACCTTTGCATAAATTACCCCCCGAACTCAAAATCTTTTTAAAAGTTATTTTCCCGTTCTTTTAGCCTTTCCTATAAATTTGGATAAAATAAAAGTCGGTGGCGACTCATGCTTAACCGTACATTTTTCGATATAAAAAGTCAGTTCACCGTATTACATGATCGATGTTGGTGAAATTGAATTCCCTCATCCCAAGACTCCTGTAGTGATCACTACTCCCAGGCATAATCACGATAAGACTGATTAATGTCTAAAGTGGATGAGCTTTTAATTATTAGCTTTACTTTCATTTTCAATTTCTATTTTGTTTGTTTAAACATTCGAATTATGATAGACATTATCTATTTTAATAATCATCATCAGTGCATTGCATATGGTTGTCTTGAATAATTTACTTCGCTATCACTCATTTTAAATTGCGTCTTTACTTTACATATGTTTTATGATACTCAACTCCTGCTAAAGTTGTAAGCCTTTTGAGGGAGGATGACGAAAACGATACCGCAACCTCATACAGTATGCTTTCGAGTGGACTATGTTGACGATGTACATGCATTGTTTCAATTACTAAACAGTGGAGATATAAGGATGTTAATCCCTCGTCAACCCCCTTTTGAGCCTAAGGAGTAGAAGTTTCTTTCTTGTACTAATTAAAACCCTTGATCGTAACCTGGGGCAGAGTAGTTCTTAGTTTAATTTGGCTGTGCATTCTATCTTAAAAGAATCATTCAATACACCTTTCAACAAAGGTTTCAATCACAAGCGTTCATCCGCACACATCAAAGGAGTGTTGGAGATGTCAATCAAAAGACAATGATGGTTCATCAACCATTAAGCAAGACAGTCAATATCTTTCAAAAGGAAAAAATATGAAAAAAGAAAAACATATATACAAAGAAGAGCCTGCTAAGTCAAAGATCAAAAAGATGACTTAGGCAAAAATCAAGGCATCCCGCTGACTGTAAATGGACAGTTCAGGCAAAAGTTAGGGATATCAAAAAGATGAAAAAAGAGAAGTCCATAAATTCCTGAACAACACAATATTGTGACCACCGAAAGGAAGAAGTGACTGCCATCTCAAAAGTTCTCTTTGCTTGTAAACCATCGTCATTATCAAAGGTGCAAATCCAAAAGTCTCTTGGAACCTGAATGCATAAGTTGAATTAACTGAGCTTAGGACTGAAGATCATCACGAAGAGGGGTGGGTACAAATAAACTTTGAGCCTTTATCCTTTGTTTCTTAAACCGTGAACCAAGCCACGTTACAACCCTTGAAAGTCCTAATTGAAGCATGGTTAGTTCGAAAGCATACTGTCACCAAAAAGGTATCCTGACTCCTTAAGGTTTACTAAAATGTTGAGTTGATATTTCGTTTTTACAAACATCACATTGTTACAAATATCATTTTTACAAATATCACGCCTTTACATCTCCTGTTTTAATGTTTTCAAAAAACTCAAGACAGACGTATGCATTGCATCTCATGAATTCATTATTAAACATATTCTGCTACATAATTTCAAATGTTAGCATAAGAATGAATTTACACAGGGTATGTCTAATGACTCAAAGTTATCCCGACCAACACGGATTACTCCAAGAAGCAATGTCTCCTACGTATATAAGGGGCATGGCACGTTTTGCCCAATCAATCTGGGGCAATCCAGTCAAGATTCGAAGAATCTCTCAAATGCCAAATAGTCAAAGGCATACATCCCAAGTGGATTTCAAACTATTTCCCAATCAATCTGGGGCAATCAAGTCAAGATTCCAAGAATCTCTCAAAAAGCCAAACAGTCAGGGGCATCATCCTAAGGTTATGATTACTAGGGGCATGTCGCCTACAGTATACACTTCATAAAGTCCTCGCGAGGTGAATCTCTTCAAGTTCCTACTAGCTGGGGCAAAGTTATACAAGGCATGTTCAACGCTCCGATCAATATTCATTGGCGTTTTCCAATCAATACGAGTCCAGGAATGGCAAGTGCTATAATCATTGGGGGCAATGTTCAAGGCATCCATGCTCCTCCACATAGTCGACATTACAAGATCATATCCCCACAGAGTAATCCTCAAAAAGATATCTTCAAACATACTCGTCCAACAAAAGACATAGCTCCTCAACAGAGTTTACCTCTTCAACATTGTCGGTTCCCCGACACCTTTCTCTTCTCCAACATGGGTTACTAATACTTTTTGTCCCCAATCAGGGTACATCAAGTTACTGATCATCCCCAAGCAAGAATCATAAATTCCCAGCTGAGCATATTCAAAATAAGATCAGACATCAAAATCACAAAGACAAATAGATTTATTTTCTCAATCGAGATACTTCAAAATAGCATAAATCATGTTCATACATCATATATCATAGTGAATTCATAACATACATATGTCTCATGGCATATGCATACACTCTCATTCATTTCAAAATTACAATACATGCATCACAACATTGCATAAAACTAATGTTTCTTTTGCAGTATACTTCTACAATCAAATGAATATTATCTTCTAGATATAGCGCAAAGATAATCAAGTCAACAATTTAATTCTGACGCTCATTCTAGATGGAGATTTAGTTCTGATACTTAATTTTGGATATCTTCCAAAGATAGCTCAGAGATAATCAACACATATATCTAATTCTGATACTTAGTTCCGGATATTCTCCAGAGATAGTTCAGAAATGATCAAGACAAAGATTTAGTTCTGACACTTAATTTTGGATATCTTCCAAAGATAGTTCATAGATAATCAAGACAGAGATTTAATTATGATACTTAACAGTTCAGAGATAATCAAGATAGTTATTTTTGACACTTAATTTTGGATATCCTCCAAAAATAGTTCAGAGATAATCAAAACAAAGATTTAATTTTGACACTTAATTTTGGATATCTTACAAAGATAGTTCAGAGATAATCAAGACAGAGATTTAATTTTGACAATTATTTCGAAGATAGTTCAGAGATAATCAAGACGATGATTTAGTTCTGATACTAAGGTTCGAGTATCCTCCAAAAATAGTTCAGAGATAATCAAAACAAAGATTTAATTTTGCCACTTAATTTTGGATATCTTCCAAAGATAGTTCAGAGATAATCAAGACAGAGATTTAATTTTGACAATTATTTCGAAGATAGTTCAGAGATAATTAAGACGATGATTTAGTTCTGATACTTAGGTTCGAGTATCCTCCATGAATAGTTCAAAAGACTTAGATCTAATTCAGTTACTACGAACGGTGCTGACACGATCAATCTCCAATAAACTTTCTCTCAAGGCCTGGATGGCATCTTTAAACCCATCTCCGACAAGAGTCCCTACTTCAGCTAGGGCAAATTTCTTGGTATTCTAGTGTTCAATCATCTTCCACCTTCAGATTCCGATTGGCATATAAACCACTCTACATCTTCAGGCTTAAGAAAATTGAACAGGGGCAGATGTCATACCCCAAAATTTGCCCATACATTTTCTTCTATTCAAATTCAAATCAATACACAAAGCTCTAAGACACACTCTCCTATACAAGGCTCTGAAACTAGGGTTTGGTTCATTCAAAGGAAAATCAGTGAATCAATGGCCCCAAGGCATCTCTTATGGATCAATATATCTCACATCATCTCCATGACAAGTATCAAGTCTCATCTCAAAGGATTGGTCACTCAATTGTTCAGAAAGTCAATAGTCGACTAAGTTAACCTAAAAGTCAACTGTGGTCAAAGTAAAGTCAAAACTCCCGATTTTTTGTCAAGATCCTCATATTGAAGTATCATCCACCATTTGATCAAGAATTGATCATGGTTCATCAAGGAAAGATAAAAAAATCGACAAATCAAAAAGTTTCTAAATTAGGGTTTCTTTAGGAGAAAGTCAACTCAACTTTGACTCGCCATAACTTTCACATGGAACATCAGAAATTTCTCACTCAAAGCCTATTTGGAAGGAAATTGGATTCCCTACAACTTTGTCTCTCCCATGCCAATGCCATAAATGCTTCATTTGGGAGATATGGTACAAAACATTACAAGTCCTTTTCAAACATCCATCAAAAGCAGTTTTTTGTCAGAGGGCATATGATCAGGATAAAATCCCAAAATGAAAAATATGTTCCAAAGAGGCTTATAGAGGATATCTTGAGGTTTCCAAAAAGTCCTATAACTCCTTCATAGCTTAAAAATTGAGGGAGATATGCCTTGTCAAAGTTGGGCAAATTTGGAGGCAAAATATGAAACAAAAGAGGTTCAAATTGGAATTTTTTGCAAATGGGCCTATCTTTTTATGATTCAATCTTGGTCCACAAGATATCTATGTTATCCAAATCACTTTCCACGAATTATAGGATTTTTATTTGATTTTATATGATTTTTTTATTCATTTAAATAATGATTTAAAGTTGCATAAATCAAAGAAAAATCAAATATTTGGTTATGAATCTCATAAAGACCAATTTCAATCAACATTTATTTCATATTTCAATATAATTTTCATGAGCAAAGTGATTGGAAAGAGAAGAAGCATAATTGAGCCAATTTTGGAAAACTTTTATCCAAGAATCAATCAAACACCAATTTGACAAATTAACAAGAATCAATCCACATTTGTTAACCTAATTTGTTCTACTATAAATACCTAATTAGTACAGATTACAAGGGGATTTTTTTGGGGGGAGGTTTGCAGCCATAAAGCACGTGTGCAGAACTTGGAAAATCCAAGAGGAAAACTCAAATCGGTTTCCAAGTGGGAGAGCGATTCAAGAGGCCTTGACGATTCTGACACATTCAGAGGAACATTCTGAAGCAATTCCAATCATCGCCCATGATCGAAACATTCAAAATCATCATTCAAGAACCCACGGTTTGTTGTTTTTTATTTGGGATCAATTCATACAATTTATGAATCATAATCATGCTTTGAATACATATCTTGGTTCGTTATGATATTCTGAAACTTTCTAGGCAATTAATTTGTTCGTTGTGTGTGTATACTATGGTTCACCATATTAGGGTTCATAACTCACATTTTTAGGGTTTCTCAATTGAGCCAAAATCAGATCCTGAAACAGGTACCAGTGAATTCGTTTGGTCAAGACGAAACCAAACATGGTTTTAGTTGTGATTTTCATGCGTGTATGAAGGATTTGGCTAGGGATAGGTGTAGTAGATATGTGTTTTTATAACTAACTTACAAAAGCGGTGTGAAAGAGATGTTACAGGTCCTGTACGAAGAAGAAGACAACGTGGAACCCAACTATTCGACCATTTGAATTCGCGCGCGTTTTTTTTGTTTAATTACCATGTTTTCTATATTTTCATTCGTTCGCATATGGTTATCAATTGGAAGCGCGCGTATGAGGTTGTAAGGAAGCTGAGTTGTGAAGCAGGGGGCGCGGGTTCGACCCTTCGTCCCAACATATATTTTTGTTGAATTAATCCACTTACAAATCCCATGTGCGCTGCCAGAAGGGATCTATAGTACATCCTCATCATGTGGCCTCAGGATCACATCAAGATCAAAATCAACGCACACAAAAATGGAGGTTCATACCATGGAGCCTCGCAGGTTACACACTGGATCGCCCAGCTAAGTTTCCAAATTTTTTTATTTTTAATTATACAATTCTTTTTATTTTTTCTTTTCTTATATAATAAATAACTATAATATTTATTTTATTTAGTTTATAACACTTATTTATTTTATTTCTTTTATATATTTATATTATACTTATTAGTTATCTTTTTTATTTATTTAAATTATTATTTTTTTATTTATTTATTTTCTTAATATTATATATTTATTTATTTTAATTAGATATTTAATTTATATATCTTTATAAAAATCATATTTACTTTATTTTAATTCATAAAAAATCATAAAAATATTTTATCACCTGATTTTATTTTCTTTCTTCGATTCAATTAATTAGGTTGTGAAACCAATAATTAATTAAATCGGTTGCGTTGCTTTATTCAATTTACGCTCTAATTAGGGTTTGCGAGAATTAACCCTACACTGAATATTTCTTTTTCCGTGCCTTTTCAGGGTTGACTTTTCAGATGCCTTCCGACTACGCGCCTTCAGAATCCGAAGCTAAGTATTCATTTAAATTTCAAAGTCTATTTTGTTTCCTTTTATTTTTAGGGTTTACCATTTAAACCTCTTTTGAACTGTGTAACACCCCATAAAATTCTTTATTTAATTTAATTAATTTTTTTTATTAAATATTAGAATTAAGTGGAATTATTTGGGAATAGGGATGAAATAAGGCTAATGGGCCAGTGTTGTAAGTAGCAGTTGGGGGGTGTATCAGTTGCAAAGCCCTTTTTCTAAAATAAAGTTATATTTTCATAAAAATAGAAAAGAGGAGTATTTTTGTGAAAAAAAAGAACCAAAAGGGAGCAGAGGAGATTGAACGTGAAATTGGGAGAAGAGCAAGTGCGAAGAGGAAGAGCATTCAAGAATTCGACATCGAGGTAAGGGGGGATTCTTCTCATTAACCTCTATTATGGGATGTATGAATGATTCGATGGAATTTGTATGTTAGGATTTCGAATCGGATTATATGTCGGTTTGGGGTTTTGGGGTTTATAGAACTTTGATTCAATTTAGGTTGTGAATGATGATTGGTGATGAATAATGATGTTAAACATGATTAGAAGTATGTGTAAACGTGCAATTTATGTCGTATGTGTGGTTTATTTTTCTGAAATTCGTACTGGTATGATTGAGAGTATTTGGGGAGGCATAGCATGCTGTTTTCTGCAGGTTGGGGTTTCTGAAATCACCGGTTCGCGCCGCGTGCACAGGGTGGCGCCGCGAACAGGTGGGTGGAATGTCAGGATGTTTTGATACGCACAGGTCGCGCCGCGTACCTGTGTTGGCGCCGCGAAGGCGTAACTTTTCCTCGCGTCGCGCCGCGTGTAGGTGTTGGCGCCGCGAAGGCGTAACTTTTTCCTCGTTTCGCGCCGCGTGTGGATGTTGGCGCCGCGTGCTGTGTTGTTTGGGATTTTTGTTAAAGTTTAACAATGTATAACTTTTTAACTGTTAGTCTGTTTGATGTGCCGTTTCGAACATAGTGAGACTAATTCAGTGAGATATGCAATAAAACAGTGTTTGAGTTGTGACTCGAATTTAATTTAAACACTTGGTTTAATTGGTTGTGGTGGATTATATTGTTATTGCATTGGTTGATGATTATGACTGTTCAGTTGTTTGGTGTTGATGATTAGCATGCGGTATGTGATGCATGCATTTCATAATCATGTTGTGGGCTGTATCCCTTATGGTGGTGGGACAGCGGTAGCTAATTCCCATTGTGTGGAATTGGTGAGAGAAGTAGCCGAATCTTTATGGTGGTGGATCGGTGAGATGGGTTATCCCATGTTTGGTACCACATGCATTTAGTTGCATTGCATTAGGTTGTTGTGTATAATTGTAACATGAATGGAAGTTGTCCAATGTTATGATTTGTGTGTATTTTGGTATGAATGTTGCTGTATTATCTGAATATAATTGATTTGGGTGAATAATATATGGATGAAGTTGTATTGTTTATATACCTATAACATTTGTTAATGCGAATGAAACTCACCCTTACTGTTGTTATTTTTTCAGATTGAGGAGTAGCTTGTGTACTTGGTGAGGATTAGCTCGTCAAGTAGTTCGTTAGGGTCAGTTGGGTCAGTGTCATGCTCTGGTCGTGTAACACCGGGAACGTTATTTTAGAATTGGCTGATAAACTTCTGTTTTGTTTATGGTTTATGGTTGAATTATGAGTCTTCGACTCCAGATGTTTGATTATTCAGTTGTTAAGAATATTCCGCTGTGTTAACATGCTACCTGAATAATTTTTGGTTTATCGTTCCTTTATGGCATGACATGAATATTGTTTATTTTGTTGGCGTTGTAATACTCTTCTTCATGTTTTACTCTGATTTTAATGTTAATTTCCGCGGGGTTTAGAAGGGTGTTACAATAGTGGTATCAGAGCATAGTCGGTCGTTTGAGTCAGAGTCTTAGTGTCGGTTAATCCTTCGTATACGACTAGTGTAAAGTTGACACTGTCGATACTTCTTGTTCTAATGAATATTGTCTGATATTTAGCAGAACAATGGCCGGAAGAGGGGGAAGAAATGACGACGCGATCGCTGAGGCTCTGGGCATGATTGCTGGTGTGTTGGGAGGGAATGCCAATGGAGCTGGTATTGGTGCTGACAGGCAGCTGAATAGCTTTCAGAGGAACAATCCTCCTTTGTTCAAAGGCACGCGTGATCCCGAAGGTGCTCAGAGGTGGCTGAAGGAAATCGAAAGGATCTTCAAAGTGATCGATTGTGCTGAAAATCTGAAGGTGAGGTATGGGACTCACATGCTGTCTGAAGAAGCTGATGATTGGTGGATGGCTAGTAGAGATGAACTTGAATCTGCAGGTGTAGCGATCACTTGGGCGGTATTCAGGCGAGAATTCCTGAGGAGGTACTTTCCTGAGGATATTCGGGGCAGGAAAGAAGTTGAGTTTTTGGAGCTGACACAAGGTAATATGACGGTACCGGAATATGCTTCAAAATTTGTTGAGCTGGCCAAATACTATGTTCACTATAACAATGATGAAGCGAGCGAATTTTCGAAGTGTGTTAAGTTCGAGAATGGTCTCCGTGATGAAATTAAGCAGGGAATCAGGTACCAAAGGATTCGTCGGTTTGCTGATTTGGTAGATTGTAGTAGAATCTACGAAGAGGACAACCTGAAGCTGAAGTCATCTCACTCCCGTGAGTTAGTTGACAAGAAAGGGAAGAAGCCTATGGACCGTGGTAAACCATATGGTAGAGGTAATTATAAAGCTGGAAGTTGGAAGAAGCCTAGTGGGGGAGACTCTAGTGCTCCTGTTAAGTGCTTTAGGTGTGGGGAGCCTGGACATCGTGTTCACGAGTGCAAAAGTGAAGAGAAGAAGTGCTACCGGTGTGGTAAAGCAGGCCACATTGCTGTTGACTGCAAGGGAAGGACTGTGACTTGTTATAACTGTGGTGAAGAGGGCCATATCAGTCCACAGTGTCCTAAGCCAAAGAAGAATCAAACTGGGGGTAAAGTTTTCGCGTTATCAGGTTCAGAGACTACTCCGGAAGATCGATTGATTAAAGGTACGTGTTTTATCCATGGCACTCCTTTAATTGCAATAATAGATACTGGAGCAACTCACTCGTTTATTTCATTGGATTGTGCTAAACGTCTGAACTTGGGAATATCTGATATTCATGGAAGTATGATCATTGACACTCCTGCGTCGGGTTTAGTGACTACTTCGTTTGCCTGTTTGAACTGTCCAATTGATATTTTTGGTAGAGAGTTCGGAATGGATTTAGTATGCCTTCCGTTGGAACAACTTGATGTCATCCTGGGTATGAATTGGTTGCAATTTAATCGGGTTCATATCAACTGTTTCACGAAGACAGTTATTTTTCCTGAAGATGTCAGAGTCGAGGATTTAGCAATGACTGCTAGACAAGTGGATGAAGCCATGAAGGACGGGGCCGCCGTGTTTATGTTGGTTGCATCCATGGAAGTGAAGAAGAAAGCGGTGAGTAGTGATTTACCAGTAGTATGTGAATTTCCAGAAGTTTTTCCAGAAGATGTAAGAGAGTTACCGCCAGAGAGGGAGGTAGAATTTGCTATTGAGTTAGTCCCTGGGACTAGTCCGTTGTCGATGGCGCCGTATCGTATGTCGGCATCTGAATTAGCAGAATTGAAGAGTCAACTGGAAGAGTTACTGGAAAAAGAATTCATTCGTCCTAGTGTGTCGCCGTGGGGTGCGCCGGTGTTGTTGGTAAAGAAGAAAGAAGGCTCTATGAGACTGTGTGTGGATTATAGACAGCTGAATAAAGTTACTATCAAGAATCGGTATCCATTACCGAGGATTGATGATTTAATGGATCAACTGGTCGGTGCGAGTGTGTTTAGCAAAATTGACTTGAGGTCAGGATATCATCAGATTCGGGTGAAGACGGACGATATTCAGAAAACAGCATTTAGAACAAGGTATGGTCATTACGAGTATACAGTGATGCCATTTGGAGTAACTAATGCGCCGGGGGTTTTCATGGAATATATGAATAGGATCTTCCATCCTTATTTGGATCAGTTTGTGGTGGTATTTATCGATGACATTCTAATATATTCTAAGAGTGAAGAAGAACATGCAGAGCATCTGAGAGTGGTATTAGAACTACTGAAGGAAAAGAAACTTTATGCGAAACTGTCAAAGTGTGAGTTCTGGCTAAGTGAAGTAAGCTTTCTTGGGCATGTAATTTCTAAAGATGGTATTGCCGTTGACCCAACGAAAGTAGAAGCAGTGTCTCAATGGGAAGCTCCGAAGTCAGTTTCCGAAATCCGTAGTTTCCTTGGTCTTGCGGGTTACTATAGAAAGTTCATTGAAGGTTTCTCGAAGTTAGCGTTACCGTTAACTAAGTTGACTAGGAAGGGTCAAGCATTCATCTGGGATTCGAAATGTGAAGAAGGATTTCAAGAGTTGAAAAGGAGATTGACTAGTGCACCGATCTTGATTTTGCCGAATCCGGCGGAATCTTTTGTTGTATATTGCGATGCTTCGTTGTTGGGATTAGGAGGTGTACTAATGCAGAATCAACAGGTAGTCGCGTATGCGTCGAGGCAACTCAAAGTACATGAGAGAAACTATCCGACTCATGACTTAGAGTTGGCAGCAGTGGTATTTGTGTTGAAATTATGGAGACACTATCTGTATGGTTCGAGGTTTGAAGTGTTTAGTGACCACAAGAGCCTGAAGTATCTATTTGATCAAAAAGAGCTGAATATGAGGCAAAGGAGATGGTTAGAGTTCCTCAAGGATTATGATTTTGGGCTGAATTACCATCCGGGTAAAGCAAACGTGGTTGCCGATGCTTTGAGTAGGAAGTCCTTGCATATGTCTATGCTTATGGCGAGAGAATTGGATTTAATTGAACAATTCCGAGATTTGAGTTTAGTATGCGAAGACACTCCTGTCAGTGTTAAGTTGGGCATGCTGAAGTTGACTAGTGGCATTCTGGAAGAGATTCGAGAGGGTCAGAAAGTTGATGTAGAGTTAGTGGATAAATTGACTCTAATTAACCAAGGCAAGGGAGGTGAATTCAGAATCGACGAGAATGGTATTATAAGGTTTGGTAATCGTGTTTGTGTTCCTAATGTTTCTGAATTGAGGAAGAGTATTCTCGAAGAAGGACATCGTAGTGGATTGAGTATACATCCTGGTGCGACCAAGATGTATCATGATTTGAAGAAGTTGTTTTGGTGGCCCGGAATGAAGAAAGAAATAGCTGAATTCGTCTATGCTTGTCTAACTTGTCAGAAGTCGAAGGTTGAGCATCAGAAACCATATGGAGCTATGCAACCGTTATTTATTCCGGAATGGAAGTGGGATAGTATATCTATGGATTTTGTTTCTGGATTGCCGAGAACGGTGAAGAACTATGAAGCCATTTGGGTCATAGTGGATAGGTTGACTAAGTCTGCTCACTTTATACCAATGAGAATGGATTACTCAATGGAGAAGCTGGCTCAATTGTACATTGAGAAGATAGTGAGTTTACATGGTATTCCTTCGAGTATCGTGTCAGATAGAGATCCAAGGTTTACATCCAAATTTTGGGAAGGGTTGCAGAAGGCTTTGGGTACTAAGCTGAGATTGAGTTCTGCTTATCATCCGCAGACGGACGGACAGACAGAAAGAACTATCCAATCGCTAGAGGATTTATTGCGTGCTTGTGTGTTGGAAAGAGGTGGTACTTGGGATAGTTATCTACCCTTGATCGAATTTACCTACAATAATAGTTTTCACTCGAGCATTGGTATGGCTCCGTTTGAAGCTTTGTATGGTCGGAGATGTAGAACGCCTTTATGTTGGTATGAATCTGGCGAAAGTGCGGTGATTGGACCAGAGATTGTTCAAGAAACGACAGAAAAGATTAAGATGATTCAGGAGAAGATGAAGGCTTCTCAGAGTCGTCAGAAGAGTTATCATGATAAGAGACGGAGAACTCTTGAGTTTCAAGAAGGAGATCACGTGTTTATGAGAGTTACACCTATGACTGGTATCGGACGAGCTTTAAAGTCAAGGAAATTAACTCCGCGTTTTATTGGTCCGTTTCAGATTTCAGAAAGAGTGGGAGGGGTGGCGTATCGCATTGCGTTACCACCGACACTTGCGAATCTGCATGATGTATTCCATGTGTCGCAGTTGAGGAAATACATTGCTGATCCGTCACATGTTATCCAAGTGGATGATGTACAGGTAAAGGATAATCTGACAGTTGAAGCTTTGCCTACGAGGATTGAAGATCGGAAGGTGAAACAATTGCGTGGCAAGGAGATAGCGTTGGTCAGAGTAGCTTGGGGAGGACCAGCCGGTGGAAATGTTACATGGGAATTGGAGAGCCAGATGAAGGACTCCTACCCAGAACTCTTTGCCTAAGGTATGTTTTCGAGGACGAAAACTTTTCTAGTGGGGGAGAGTTGTAACACCCCATAAAATTCTTTATTTAATTTAATTAATTTTTTTTATTAAATATTAGAATTAAGTGGAATTATTTGGGAATAGGGATGAAATAAGGCTAATGGGCCAGTGTTGTAAGTAGCAGTTGGGGGGTGTATCAGTTGCAAAGCCCCTTTTCTAAAATAAAGTTATATTTTCATAAAAATAGAAAAGAGGAGTATTTTTGTGAAAAAAAAGAACCAAAAGGGAGCAGAGGAGATTGAACGTGAAATTGGGAGAAGAGCAAGTGCGAAGAGGAAGAGCATTCAAGAATTCGACATCGAGGTAAGGGGGGATTCTTCTCATTAACCTCTATTATGGGATGTATGAATGATTCGATGGAATTTGTATGTTAGGATTTCGAATCGGATTATATGTCGGTTTGGGGTTTTGGGGTTTATAGAACTTTGATTCAATTTAGGTTGTGAATGATGATTGGTGATGAATAATGATGTTAAACATGATTAGAAGTATGTGTAAACGTGCAATTTATGTCGTATGTGTGGTTTATTTTTCTGAAATTCGTACTGGTATGATTGAGAGTATTTGGGGAGGCATAGCATGCTGTTTTCTGCAGGTTGGGGTTTCTGAAATCACCGGTTCGCGCCGCGTGCACAGGGTGGCGCCGCGAACAGGTGGGTGGAATGTCAGGATGTTTTGATACGCACAGGTCGCGCCGCGTACCTGTGTTGGCGCCGCGAAGGCGTAACTTTTCCTCGCGTCGCGCCGCGTGTAGGTGTTGGCGCCGCGAAGGCGTAACTTTTTCCTCGTTTCGCGCCGCGTGTGGATGTTGGCGCCGCGTGCTGTGTTGTTTGGGATTTTTGTTAAAGTTTAACGATGTATAACTTTTTAACTGTTAGTCTGTTTGATGTGCCGTTTCGAACATAGTGAGACTAATTCAGTGAGATATGCAATAAAACAGTGTTTGAGTTGTGACTCGAATTTAATTTAAACACTTGGTTTAATTGGTTGTGGTGGATTATATTGTTATTGCATTGGTTGATGATTATGACTGTTCAGTTGTTTGGTGTTGATGATTAGCATGCGGTATGTGATGCATGCATTTCATAATCATGTTGTGGGCTGTATCCCTTATGGTGGTGGGACAGCGGTAGCTAATTCCCATTGTGTGGAATTGGTGAGAGAAGTAGCCGAATCTTTATGGTGGTGGATCGGTGAGATGGGTTATCCCATGTTTGGTACCACATGCATTTAGTTGCATTGCATTAGGTTGTTGTGTATAATTGTAACATGAATGGAAGTTGTCCAATGTTATGATTTGTGTGTATTTTGGTATGAATGTTGCTGTATTATCTGAATATAATTGATTTGGGTGAATAATATATGGATGAAGTTGTATTGTTTATATACCTATAACATTTGTTAATGCGAATGAAACTCACCCTTACTGTTGTTATTTTTTCAGATTGAGGAGTAGCTTGTGTACTTGGTGAGGATTAGCTCGTCAAGTAGTTCGTTAGGGTCAGTTGGGTCAGTGTCATGCTCTGGTCGTGTAACACCGGGAACGTTATTTTAGAATTGGCTGATAAACTTCTGTTTTGTTTATGGTTTATGGTTGAATTATGAGTCTTCGACTCCAGATGTTTGATTATTCAGTTGTTAAGAATATTCCGCTGTGTTAACATGCTACCTGAATAATTTTTGGTTTATCGTTCCTTTATGGCATGACATGAATATTGTTTATTTTGTTGGCGTTGTAATACTCTTCTTCATGTTTTACTCTGATTTTAATGTTAATTTCCGCGGGGTTTAGAAGGGTGTTACAAACTGTGCATACATTCACCTTTTCTGCCTTTGCCATTTTTAGGGTTAACCCCGAGGCTTCCTCCGACCGCCAACCATGTCAGATCAAATTCGAAGCTAAGTACTTATATGTTATTTATTTTGAATTTCTTTATCTTTTTATTTTTAGGGTTAGCAATGTTCGCCTCCGAACTGATAATGCACTCACCCTATTTTTGTTTGATTATTTTTTCCCACTTTTTCAAGGTTTGCCAAAATGCCAAAGCTACAAATATCGGTAACCCTAAACCCTGATCTCAATTATTACTTGTTTCAAACCTATTTGCTTTATTTTATCCCGCTGGTTTCAATTCCCCTCTCCTCCGCTGGTTGCAATTTCCCTTTCCCATAATTGTTAATATTAATTGTTGTGGTTAGTAACCCTAGGGAGTGCAACTCTGAATTGAATTAGAATCATTTTAAATTTACAACATAATATAATTGAATATAATCACGTGATTGCTGCACCCACGCACTCTTTTGGGGTAACCTCTCTGTTGCCTGTTGCCTTTGTTTTTTTGCAGAATAGCCACGTCCCTCGAATTCGAATATGATGCTGCTGTCGGTACACGAATATGACTTCGACCCTCGAAAGTTGCCTACGAAAGGTTGAGGTATGCTTTGGCTGCCTACGAAAAGGCTATTCTGATCCTTCCCTTAGACTACCTGCCTCTCTATGGCATGGGTCAGTCTTATGGCGAACGGTAATGCGATGACCCGTTTACATCCAAACGAAAGGCTTCATGCCCTCTCATGGCATGGATAGACCCTTTCATCCTGAAAGGCTAAAAGAAACCTATCATCTAAGTTTAAGGTAATTGCTCTTAATTGCCTTGCTCTGGCTAAAACTGTTTTCTCATATTCTTTCTCATAAATCTTCAAAATGGCTACGGTCATTTACGAGCTAAAGTCCATATTCTTCTTCTACATTTCTGAAATCAAAGAGCAAAGCAATTAAGAGCCCATGGAAAACCATGGATGCAAAGGGTGTCTTACACCTTCCCTTTGCATAAATTACCCCCCGAACTCAAAATTTCTTTTAAAGGTTTTCTTCTGTTCTTTTAGCCTTTCTGATTAATTTGGATAAAATAAAAGTCGGTGGCGACTCTTGCTTACCGTACATTTTCGATTAAAAAAGTCAGTTCATCGTATTACAAACACTAATCATGAAACATCAAAAACAATGAAAGAATGATAATCAAACTTGGCATCTTTATGTCGTCAGCAGCAAGTAGGGAGTTAACTTTTACTGATGATACAACCAAAAAAATCATTTTCATCATCCATTTGACACATGTCATCATCATAGTTGTTTTCTCCCTGGTAGGAACCTGGTTTTAGAAGATTTGCATTTGAGAACCTTAAACTATCCATCTGACAAACACCTTTTAGGCCTGTACATGTTGATCCTTGGATAGAGTCCAAACTGCAGAATAGAAGAGAAATTGATGCTTCATGCTCATGAGAAGTTCCACAAAAATAAGTGTTATCTAGTATAGTTACAAGTTTCTAGAGTTCATCCCATGGCTAAAGAGGAGAAGATTTGCAAAATACTAGTAACAAGTATGATGTAGAAGGTCTTAAATCTGGGTCCCTCCCACCATAAATTGATGGGTAATGATTAGAACTTAAGAGCTAAATATCACTATCCTTTTTAAATCAAATGCAGTCAGAATAAAATTATGTGCTTTTAATAAAATGTGAATGGTAAAAGCATTTCAGCAAAAAGTCCTTTGCCTCATCAAAAAGATGTTCAGGTATTGGTGGATAATAAGATCTTGTTGTCCCAATGCTAAAAAGAGCTTTAACCTTAAAGTCCCACGTCAATTTTTAGACTTCAATTTAGTGTTTATATAGCCTATGCTAACTTAATCAATTGTCTACTTGTGAATTGGGTATTGGGCCGAATCTTTGGTAAAATGGACACAGTCGTAGAAGTTGGACATACTATTATAGTACTCTTACTCTATGGGTACCTAAGTATCCACAGTATAATTATAATGATGTTTAGTG